>NW_021209472.1:0-2743 GCF_002162155.2 Triticum dicoccoides
TCTATGTAGCCGGTTTAAATAGATAACACTGATCTGTTAACCTTACTTGCCTTCTCATGACCTTAAGAAGTTTGAACTGCTTTTGATACATGTGGCGGCTTAGATACTGTTGCACAATTATCCTTGTATCATTAGGCCCCTCATTAAGCCGCCACCTTGAATAATTAGGATATTTCTCCTGGGTTAAAATTGAACCGGATCTTCTTATTTTGTAATAGGCCAACTGTTGTCATGGCACCTAAGGCGGCCAAGGCCCCTGTAACCTGCAATTGGGTCCCATCCATAGTTACTAAGAGTAAACTTGCTGAGTTCGTGAAGTCTGGCCACCTGCCAAAAAAGGAGGTCATGTCTTATCTTGCCCCTGACCCGTCTGAAGAGAGGCCTCAACCCAAAGAAGGGGAGGTGATAGTATTCACGGATCACATGAACCGCTGATTTTCCCCTCCCGACTCAAAATTCTTCAGGGAAGTTTTGAATTTCTTTGATCTTAAACCTCAAGACATTGGACCCAATTCCATGTCAAACCTTTGCAATTTCCAGGTCTTCTGCGAGGTGTACCTGGGAGAGGAGCCAAGTTTTCTTTTATTCAAAGAACTTTTTTACTTGAACCGGCAGAATGAACGTGCCAATGGGCCTAGTCTTGAGCTTGGCGGCATCTCGATCCAGCGGCGGAGAGACTGCCTCTTTCCTTATGCTGAACTGTCGAGCCACCCAAAAGATTGGAACCAGACGTGGTTCTACTGTCAAGACACTTCTCCGACTGATGAGAAGCCTCTGCCCGGTTTTCGCGCCCTGCGCCTTGATTCCAACCATCAGCTGGCGGATAAACTGACCGCTGTTGAACGTCTGCCTCTTAATCCCACCATCAAGAAGATTAAAGCTCTTCTGGGAAACGGTTTAAATGGCATCGATCTGGTCCGAGTCTGGGTCACTTGGCGAATACTTCCATTAAGTCGCTGCTCCGGCTTAATGTGTACTTACACAGGCGAAAAGGACGATCCAATGCGTCATAGTCCTGACGACTTACCAGATGATGTGGTAGATTCTACAACCCAGTCACTGCTGAAGGAGGGCACTGTAATTAGCAATGCCTTCAACTTACTTCCCTTCTGCAAGAAGAACCCGGCCCTTGTAGTGAGTTACCAATCTTAATAAATACTCTTTAACATGTTATACCTTCTTTGTACTTATAATTCCTTATCTTTTTCCACAGGCCGGTGATAATTTCTAGAAGGTCAAGTATGACCACGAGGCTGCCAAACAAGCCAGGGCAGCCAACAAAAACCAAAGGAAGGCCGCCAAGACGGGCACCTCAAAGAAGAAACCCAGCGCCTCTGACTTATTAAAATTGGATGATAGTTCTTCGGATGATGAAGAGGTAATCCTTTAACTTTCTTAACTCCCTTGTCGTTATTTTACTGACATTCTATCCTTTCAGGAGGATACAGGGAACAATCAAGCAGTTGAAGAAGAGGTAACTATAATCTCCTCCGACTCAGAGCCTTTGCAAAAACAAAAAATCCGAAGGGTGACCCGGAAAGTAAGATTTTCACATTCTCTAGCTTATCAAGATCCTCAATTTCTTTTGAAGCAACAACAGCTTGAGAACCGGAGGCAGACTCGTGCTAATCAAGACGCAGAACTCTCCTCCGGCTTACCCGATGTAACTAGGAAGCGTCGGACCGAGGTTATCTCCGATTTACATTATGTTTTACCTTTGGCAGGTTTGAGTCGCCAACCTCTCAATTCATCTGACTCCAATTATCAGGATACCTCTCCTTCTTCTGACGAGTCTATGCAATCAAACATGCCGGCTTTCAAAACGGCTCCCGGGTATTGTAACCTTTCTTACTTTAAGTTTTACCGTACTTATGCTTTAATACTCATCCTTCTACCTTTATTGACAGTCTGCAAGTGAAGCCCAGCAAGAGGGCAAGGAAAAATAAGCTGTCCCAAGACCCGGTTGTCACTGAACCAACGCTTGACTTGTCCGCTCCTGATAGCTCCACCCATCAACCGCCGCCTGAACCGGCCTCTGATATTCCGGTGCCAACCTTTGATCCGCCTGCCAAAGATGTTATCCACACCTCTGATAACCCGGAAGCTCCTAGCCCAGCCAAGACGACTGACCCAGAAGTTGAATTTCTGAAAAGTCAATTTGTTGAACCGGGGCGGCCTACTGTTCTTGCCCATTGCACTGCCAAGGAAGAATTTGCCCAACGTTGAAAAGCCAAGCAGGACATCACTGACTATACTCACTTAAGCATTGGTGATATAGTCTAGGGATATCTGAATCAAGTGCATAATAGTCGTGACCTGGAAATTGACATGGTGTAACAAATACAGCACAAATCTGAGGTATAACTTATGCTATTTTCCTGAATCTTACTTACTGTACCAGCCCCCAAGTCTATTGCTTATGAATACATATGTTGTAGACTTAGAAATCAGCTTACTATTTGTTTGTCCGGTTTAAAGAGAATATATTTAACCCGGTGATAGCATGATACTTTGAACTTGTGTTACACATTAGCCCCCAAGTGTCAAGTATCTTTACTTGTAAAGTGCTTGAGACTTAATATGTATGACTCGGTAGGGTAGGTTAAAAATTCCTTAAGCATACATTAGCCCCCAAGTGCCAAATATCTTGACTTGTAAAATGTTTGGGACTTGAATGTTACCTTACCATGATTCTTACCATAACATGGTATCAATATAGGCCATCATAAGTCAATTTGAGTTG
>NW_021209473.1:0-1730 GCF_002162155.2 Triticum dicoccoides
TCAAACCTGCCAAAGGTAAAACATAATGTAAATCGGAGATAACCTCGGTCCGACGCTTCCTAGTTACATCGGGTAAGCCGGAGGAGAGTTCTGCGTCTTGATTAGCACGAGTCTGCCTCCGGTTCTCAAGCTGTTGTTGCTTCAAAAGAAATTGAGGATCTTGATAAGCTAGAGAATGTGAAAATCTTACTTTCCGGGTCACCCTTCGGATTTTTTGTTTTTGCAAAGGCTCTGAGTCGGAGGAGATTATAGTTACCTCTTCTTCAACTGCTTGATTGTTCCCTGTATCCTCCTGAAAGGATAGAATGTCAGTAAAATAACGACAAGGGAGTTAAGAAAGTTAAAGGATTACCTCTTCATCATCCGAAGAACTATCATCCAATTTTAATAAGTCAGAGGCGCTGGGTTTCTTCTTTGAGGTGCCCGTCTTGGCGGCCTTCCTTTGGTTTTTGTTGGCTGCCCTGGCTTGTTTGGCAGCCTCGTGGTCATACTTGACCTTCTAGAAATTATCACCGGCCTGTGGAAAAAGATAAGGAATTATAAGTACAAAGAAGGTATAACATGTTAAAGAGTATTTATTAAGATTGGTAACTCACTACAAGGGCCGGGTTCTTCTTGCAGAAGGGAAGTAAGTTGAAGGCATTGCTAATTACAGTGCCCTCCTTCAGCAGTGACTGGGTTGTAGAATCTACCACATCATCTGGTAAGTCGTCAGGACTATGACGCATTGGATCGTCCTTTTCGCCTGTGTAAGTACAGATTAAGCCGGAGCAGCGACTTAATGGAAGTATTCGCCAAGTGACCCAGACTCGGACCAGATCGATGCCATTTAAACCATTTCCCAGAAGAGCTTTAATCTTCTTGATGGTGGGATTAAGAGGCAGACGTTCAACAGCGGTCAGTTTATCCGCCAGCTGATGGTTGGAATCAAGGCGCAGGGCGCGAAAACCGGGCAGAGGCTTCTCATCAGTCGGAGAAGTGTCTTGACAGTAGAACCACGTCTGGTTCCAATCTTTTGGGTGGCTCGACAGTTCAGCATAAGGAAAGAGGCAGTCTCTCCGCCGCTGGATCGAGATGCCGCCAAGCTCAAGACTAGGCCCATTGGCACGTTCATTCTGCCGGTTCAAGTAAAAAAGTTCTTTGAATAAAAGAAAACTTGGCTCCTCTCCCAGGTACACCTCGCAGAAGACCTGGAAATTGCAAAGGTTTGACATGGAATTGGGTCCAATGTCTTGAGGTTTAAGATCAAAGAAATTCAAAACTTCCCTGAAGAATTTTGAGTCGGGAGGGGAAAATCAGCGGTTCATGTGATCCGTGAATACTATCACCTCCCCTTCTTTGGGTTGAGGCCTCTCTTCAGACGGGTCAGGGGCAAGATAAGACATGACCTCCTTTTTTGGCAGGTGGCCAGACTTCACGAACTCAGCAAGTTTACTCTTAGTAACTATGGATGGGACCCAATTGCAGGTTACAGGGGCCTTGGCCGCCTTAGGTGCCATGACAACAGTTGGCCTATTACAAAATAAGAAGATCCGGTTCAATTTTAACCCAGGAGAAATATCCTAATTATTCAAGGTGGCGGCTTAATGAGGGGCCTAATGATACAAGGATAATTGTGCAACAGTATCTAAGCCGCCACATGTATCAAAAGCAGTTCAAACTTCTTAAGGTCATGAGAAGGCAAGTAAGGTTAACAGATCAGTGTTATCTATTTAAACCGGCTACATAGA
>NW_021209474.1:0-3175 GCF_002162155.2 Triticum dicoccoides
GATGGGTGTGCGACAACACAACAACAACCAAAGATAGTCTCCATCGTTGGATTTGGAGGAATGGGGAAAACAACTCTTGCAAACCAAGTGTATCAAGAGATCAAAGGTCAGTTCGAGTGTTGGGCCTTCTTATCCGTGTCGCGAAGCCCAAACATTATGACTATCCTGAGGACTATTCTTAGTGAAGTTAGCGGTCAAGATTATTCTAACACGGAAGCAGGGAGTGAACAAATACTCATTAGCAAGATCAACGATTCACTACTAGATAAAAGGTACATGGTATCTTTATCTTTTCTTTTCATTTCTACTTACTTGGCGTTCTTTGAATGTATAAAAAAGTTACTTAGATATGTCATTATGGAGATTATACTAGTTGAATTTGTTTAAAAGTTCCATATAATTCTATCTTTGCAGTTTCTCCATATGTTGTTAGAAAAATTAAGGGTCAAATGTTTGTAATAATAAATACTGTGTTAATGTTTAAAAAGAAGAGAAATAGATGGAGCGAGTACAAGGAAAACCATGCCAGGAGCCTATGTTCAAGACACAGGCACATAGCTATTCCCTTTATTGAGTAATAATTGTCATAAGTTTGTGTCAAGAGTAGAGCCCCAAACACTCCATTTTCTCACAGTACTAACGCCTTGGCTCACTTTTCTTTCTAATTATCCTTGAGCTCCCTTAACATGATGAACTATATTTTTTTTATTCACTCTACTTCATGACCGGTTTCGGATAGTAATTTTGATGATATAGATGCTGGTTTTGCAAGTGTGCCATCCAAGGTACCCTGGTTTCCACATGAAAGCTACCACACACCTGATATTTTTCCACCTCCACCTCTCCCTTCTCTGGGTCTCCTTTCTCGTGAGACCAGATGCACCGTGCCTCATTTCACTCTTCGTCCTATTCTTTCTTGTCCCACCAACCGAACGACGCACTGCTCTATTGAGACCAGCTCCATTGAGATTCGCTAGGCCTCATCCCCTATTGTTGCCCTACACGACCATCCATCACCGACCATGTAGTCGTCCAAAATAAAAATATATTATATTTTACTAGGTTAAGTGAGCCTAACTGTTATAATCTCTCTGTTATAAATTGGAAAGCATGCCCAAATAAGTAGTCCAGGAGGGAAAACGTACATTTTTTCGAGATATTTATGTAGCTTACTCGGTTTTGAATTTAGATCACTTGATCTTTGGGTCCGCACCCAGATTCTTGCTTTGTTACTCATGATCACTTGATCAATGCCTACATATGACTAATCACGTTTTGATTCATCTATTGTCTTTCAACATATTGTTCTAGTCTTGATCTTTTTTGTGGTCATGCCTCTTGTTTAAACAATTGCTTATCCCCCCTTGCTCTCTGTAATGCCCCAAACTAACATGGACGTGCAAAACGAATTAAGTATGTATACACCCTTTAGCACTTGTGTGTTTATCCTTTTCGTTTTGTCAATGTTAACATGTTCCGTTTATTCTTTGTCTATCTGCGCAACACTTTTTTTTAGAAGAAAACACTTTATTTTACAGCTATGCTAATTACAGGTACTTTGTTGTTGTTGACGATATATGTGACGTGGATACCTGGGTTATTATTAAGTGTGCATTCCCTGCTACAAGTTCTACCAGTAGAATAATCACGACTACCCGTATAAACAGTGTCGCTCATTCATGTTGTTCATCATTCAATGGCCGTATTTACAATATAAGGGCTCTTGATATGGTTCACTCAAGACAATTATTTCACAGAAGGTTATTCAAGTCTGATGAAGATTGCCCTTCATACCTTCAAGAAATTTCTGAGGAGATATTGGAAAAATGCAATGGGTTACCTTTGGCGATCATTGCTATATCTGGTTTGTTGGCTAACATAGAAAAAGTAGAAAATCTATGGAATCAAGTGAACGATTCAATTGGCCGTGCACTTGAAAGAAATCCTAATGTCGAAGGAATGATGAAGATATTGTCACTTAGTTACTTTGATCTGCCTCTTTATCTGAAAACATGTCTCTTATATCTGAGCATATATCTAGAAGATTCTACTATTAAGAAGAAGGACCTGATAAGAAGATGGATTGCTGAAGGATTCATTCACAGAGAAGGCAAATATAGTGCATATGAGTTTGGAGAAAGGTGTTTTAATGAACTACTCAATAGGGGTTTGATCCAACCTCGGGAGATAGACGTATATGACAACGTGAATAGTTGTCGAGTTCATGACACAATTCTTGATTTCATCATATCCAAGTCTGTAGAAGAGAACTTTGTTACGATACTTGTGGTTCCCACTCTGACAATTAGGAATCAAAGCAAAGTTGTTCGTCGACTCTGTCTACAACGTGTTGAGGAAGGAAATTCAGCAGTATTGATAGCAGATCTCGTGTTGTCCAAAGTCCGATCACTTACTATGGGTAGAGGTATGTTGGAAATCCCTTCTTTGGAGGAGTTCAGACATTTGCGTGTTCTCGTCTTGACGGAGTGCTTCGGTTTGCAAAATCATCATCTTGTAAATATAGTGAGGTTATTCCAGCTGAGGTACCTGAGGATCCAAAGTCCAAGAATAAGCAAACTCCCAGAACAAATCGGGCGTTTAGGGTGCTTAGAGATTCTGATCCTAAGAGACACTCGTGTAAGGGAATTACCTGCATCTATTGTTAATCTAAAAAAACTGATACATATACTTGTTGATGTTGAGGTAGTATTTCCTGATGGGATTGCGAAGATGCAAGCACTGGAGATGTTGAAAGATGTGAAGGTCTCCATTCAACCATTTGACTTCCTGTGTGGCCTTGGCCAACTAAATAATTTGAGGAATCTGCAGCTTGATCTTCGTTTGGAAGTTGATTCTGAAACTGAGGATACGGATGTGGTTGGTGAGGAGCGCAAGAAAGCTATGGTCTCTTCCCTGTGTAAGCTAGGCACCCAGAATCTCCGCTCCCTAACTATTTATGGAGGGAGCAACCTCTTCCATGAGGAATCTTTGTGCCTGCCTACCCTCAAGTACCTTTATATCCGTTTTTCGGACTTCCCGCAGGTTCCGACATGGATGGGCTCCCTCAGAAACCTCCAGCGGCTACGCTTTGTTGTGGCAGCGCTCAAGCAGGACGACCTCTGCACCCTTGGGGCTTTACCCAGTCTGCTCTTTCTGCATCTGGTGCAGCAAAGAG
>NW_021209475.1:0-22332 GCF_002162155.2 Triticum dicoccoides
GGGTGGTGTGGTGGCATGTCCGAAGAGGCGGGACGCGTCTCCGGGGCGTGGCCCCCCCTCACGGACGGCGATGACACGGTAGTAGACGTTCTGCGCTAACAATGCGGCGTCAATATTACTAACTACTCGGAGCGCGATAAAATCATGAGTTTTTTTGCACGACCTGGGCACATGTGCTATAGGAACGATGGTAATTTTTCATAATTTTTGGTGATGGAGAAGTATCCGAAAAATTCCCTCTACGCGGATTGCCCTTCGCGCGTCTACGACTGTGGCCGGCGGCCTCCGGGGGCTAGCATGTCGCCAAATCTTGCGTAGGCGGCCTCTCACAAGTCTGGAAGTGTTGTGGCGGTTGCAAACGCCCGGCACGCGTGTCCGGGGTGTGCCCCCCCTCACGAACGGCGCCGCCGCCGGCACCTGGAGGGGGGAAACGGACGCGTCGGGTCTACACGGAGGGGATCTTGCTGTGGGTCTGGCCCGGATGTTGCTCCAAAGTGTTCCTATAGGCTGACCTAACACAACCGGGTGGGGAGGTCCACTGGTCAAAGCCCGTCTGTGCAAAGTCAAAGGGCTAGATCCCATGGTCAAACACTACAGGGTTAGGCGGGACGGGGGCACTGGGGGTAGCAATGCCGCCGGAGCATCGCACCGGGCCCTCATACATGCGGGGTGGTGTGGTGGCATGTCCGAAGAGGCGGGACGCGTCTCCGGGGCGTGGCCCCCCCTCACGGACGGCGATGACACGGTAGTAGACGTTCTGCGGTAACGATGCGGCGTCAATATTAATAATACTCGGAGCGCGATAAAATCATGAGTTTTTTTGCACAACGTGGGTATGATGGTAATTTTTCATAATTTTTGGTGATGGGGAAGTATCCGAAAAATTCCCTCTACGCGGATTGCCCTTCGCGCGTCTACGGCTGTGGCCGGCGGCCTCCTAGGGCTAGCATGCCGCCAAATCTTGCATAGGCGGCCTCTCACAAGTCAGGAAGTGTTGTGGCGGTTGCAAACGCCTGACTCGCGTGTCCGGGGTGTGCCCCCCCTCACGGACGGCGCCGCCGCCGGCACCTGAAGGGGGAAATGGACGCGTCGGGTCTACACGGATGGGATCTTGCTGTGGGTCTGGCCCGGATGTTGCTCCAAAGTGTTCCTATGGGCTGACCTAACACAACCGGGTGGGGAGGTCCACTGGTCAAAGCCCGTCTGTGCAAAATCAAAGGGCTAGATCCCATGGTCAAACGCTACAGGGTTAGGCGGGACGGTGGCACTGGGGGTAGGAATGCCGCCGGAGCATCGCACCGGGCCCTCATACATGCGGGGTGGTGTGGTGGCATGTCCGAAGAGGCAGGACGCGTCTCCGGGGCGTGGCCCCCCCTCACGGACGGCGATGTCACGGTAGTAGACGTTCTGCGGTAACGATGCGGCGTCAATATTACTAAATACTCGGAGCGCGATAAAATCATGAGTTTTTTTGCACGACGTGGGCACATGTTCTATAGGAACAATGGTATTTTTTCATAATTTTTGGTGATGGAGAAGTATCCGAAAAATTCCCTCTACGCGGATTGCCCTTCGCGCGTCCACGACTGTGGCCGGCGGCCTCCGGGGGCTAGCATGTCGCCAAATCTTGCGTAGGCGGCCTCTCACAAGTCTGGAAGTGTTGTGGCGGTTGCAAACGCCCGGCACGCGTGTCCGGGGTGTGCCCCCCCATCACGAACGGCGCCGCCGCCGGCACCTGGAGGGGGGAAACGGACGCGTCGGGTCTACACGGAGGGGATCTTGCTGTGGGTCTGGCCCGGATGTTGCTCCAAAGTGTTCCTATGGGCTGACCTAACACAACCGGGTGGGGAGGTCCACTGGTCAAAGCCCGTCTGTGCAAAGTCAAAGGGCTAGATCCCATGGTCAAACATTACAGGGTTAGGCGGGACGGGGGCACTGGGGGTAGCAATGCCGCCGGAGCGTCGCACCGGGCCCTCATACATGCGGGGTGGTGTGGTGGCATGTCCGAAGAGGCGGGACGCGTCTCCGGGGCGTGGCCCCCCTCACGGACGGCGATGACACGACAGTAGACGTTCTGCGGTAACGATGCGGCGTCAATATTAATAATACTCGGAGCACGATAAAATCATGAGTTTTTTTGCACGACGTGGGCATGATGGTAATTTTTCATAATTTTTGGAGATGGAGAAGTATCCGAAAAATTCCCTCTACGCGGATTGCCCTTCGCGCGTCTACGGCTGTGGCCGGCGGCCTCCTAGGGCTAGCATGCCGCCAAATCTTGCGTAGGCGGCCTCTCACAAGTCTGGAAGTGTTGTGGCGGTTGCAAACGCCTGACTCGCGTGTCCGGGGTGTGCCCCCCCTCACGGACGGCGCCGCCGCCGGCACCTGAAGGGGGAAACGGACGCGTCGGGTCTACACGGAGGGGATCTTGCTGTGGGTCTGGCCCGGATGTTGCTCCAAAGTGTTCCTATGGGCTGACCTAACACAACCGGGTGGGGACGTCCACTGGTCAATGCCCGTCCGTGCAAAGTTAAAGGGCTAGATCCCGTGGTCAAACGCTACAGGGTTAGGCGGGACAGGGGCACTGGGGGTAGCAATGCCACCGGAGCGTCGCACCAGGCCCTCATACATGCGAGGTGGTGTGGTGACATGTCCGAAGAGGCGGGACGCGTCTCCGGGGCGTGGCCCCCCCTCACGGACGGCGATGACACCGTAGTAGATGTTCTGCGGTAACGATGCGACGTCAATATTACTAAATACTCGGAGCACGATAAAATTATGAGTTTTTTTGCATGACGTGGGCACATGTGCTATAGGAACGACGATATTTTTTCATAATTTTTGGTGATGGAGAAGTATCCAAAAAATTCCCTCTACGCGGATTGCCCTTCGCACGTCTACGGCTGTGGCCGGCGGCCTCCGAGGGTTAGCATGCCGCCAAATCTTGCGTAGGTGGCCTCTCACAACTCTAGAAGTGTTGTGGCGGTTGCAAACGCCCGTCACGCGTGTCCGGGGTGTGCCCCCCCTCACGGACGGCGCTGCCGCCGGCACCTGGAGGGGGGAAACGGACGCGTCGGGTCTACACGGAGGGGATCTTGCTGTGGGTCTGGCCCGGATGTTGCTCCAAAGTGTTCCTATGGGCTGACCTAACACAACCGGGTGGGGAGGTCCACTGGTCAAAGCCCGTCTGTGCAAAGTCAAAGGGCTAGATCCCATGGTCAAACGCTACAGGGTTAGGCGGGACGGGGGCACTGGGGGTAGCAATGCCGCCGGAGCGTCGTACCGGGCCCTCATACATGCGGGGTGGTGTGGTGGCATGTCCGAAGAGGCGGGACGCGTCTCCGGGGCGTGGCCCCCCCTCACGGACGGCGATGACACGGTAGTAGACGTTCTGCGCTAACAATGCGGCGTCAATATTACTAACTACTCGGAGCGCGATAAAATCATGAGTTTTTTTGCACGACCTGGGCACATGTGCTATAGGAACGATGGTAATTTTTCATAATTTTTGGTGATGGAGAAGTATCCGAAAAATTCCCTCTACGCGGATTGCCCTTCGCGCGTCTACGACTGTGGCCGGCGGCCTCCGGGGGCTAGCATGTCGCCAAATCTTGCGTAGGCGGCCTCTCACAAGTCTGGAAGTGTTGTGGCGGTTGCAAACGCCCGGCACGCGTGTCCGGGGTGTGCCCCCCCTCACGAACGGCGCCGCCGCCGGCACCTGGAGGGGGGAAACGGACGCGTCGGGTCTACACGGAGGGGATCTTGCTGTGGGTCTGGCCCGGATGTTGCTCCAAAGTGTTCCTATAGGCTGACCTAACACAACCGGGTGGGGAGGTCCACTGGTCAAAGCCCGTCTGTGCAAAGTCAAAGGGCTAGATCCCATGGTCAAACACTACAGGGTTAGGCGGGACGGGGGCACTGGGGGTAGCAATGCCGCCGGAGCGTCGCACCGGGCCCTCATACATGCGGGGTGGTGTGGTGGCATGTCCGAAGAGGCGGGACGCGTCTCCGGGGCGTGGCCCCCCCTCACGGACGGCGATGACACGGTAGTAGACGTTCTGCGGTAACGATGCGGCGTCAATATTAATAATACTCGGAGCGCGATAAAATCATGAGTTTTTTTGCACGACGTGGGTATGATGGTAATTTTTCATAATTTTTGGTGATGGGGAAGTATCCGAAAAATTCCCTCTATGCGGATTGCCCTTCGCGCGTCTACGGCTGTGGCCGGCGGCCTCCTAGGGCTAGCATGCCGCCAAATCTTGCATAGGCGGCCTCTCACAAGTCAGGAAGTGTTGTGGCGGTTGCAAACGCCTGACTCGCGTGTCCGGGGTGTGCCCCCCCTCACGGACGGCGCCGCCGCCGGCACCTGAAGGGGGAAACGGACGCGTCGGGTCTACACGGATGGGATCTTGCTGTGGGTCTGGCCCGGATGTTGCTCCAAAGTGTTCCTATGGGCTGACCTAACACAACCGGGTGGGGAGGTCCACTGGTCAAAGCCCGTCTGTGCAAAATCAAAGGGCTAGATCCCATGGTCAAACGCTACAGGGTTAGGCGGGACGGGGGCACTGGGGGTAGCAATGCCGCCAGAGCATCGCACCGGGCCCTCATACATGCGGGGTGGTGTGGTGGCATGTCCGAAGAGGCAGGACGCGTCTCCGGGGCGTGGCCCCCCCTCACGGACGGCGATGTCACGGTAGTAGACGTTCTGCGGTAACGATGCGGCGTCAATATTACTAAATACTCGGAGCGCGATAAAATCATGAGTTTTTTTGCACGACGTGGGCACATGTTCTATAGGAACAATGGTATTTTTTCATAATTTTTGGTGATGGAGAAGTATCCGAAAAATTCCCTCTACGCGGATTGCCCTTCGCGCGTCCACGACTGTGGCCGGCGGCCTCCGGGGGCTAGCATGTCGCCAAATCTTGCGTAGGCGGCCTCTCACAAGTCTGGAAGTGTTGTGGCGGTTGCAAACGCCCGGCACGCGTGTCCGGGGTGTGCCCCCCCATCACGAACGGCGCCGCCGCCGGCACCTGGAGGGGGGAAACGGACGCGTCGGGTCTACACGGAGGGGATCTTGCTGTGGGTCTGGCCCGGATGTTGCTCCAAAGTGTTCCTATGGGCTGACCTAACACAACCGGGTGGGGAGGTCCACTGGTCAAAGCCCGTCTGTGCAAAGTCAAAGGGCTAGATCCCATGGTCAAACACTACAGGGTTAGGCGGGACGGGGGCACTGGGGGTAGCAATGCCGCCGGAGCGTCGCACCGGGCCCTCATACATGCGGGGTGGTGTGGTGGCATGTCCGAAGAGGCGGGACGCGTCTCCGGGGCGTGGCCCCCCCTCACGGACGGCGATGACACGGTAGTAGACGTTCTGCGGTAACGATGCGGCGTCAATATTACTAAATACTCGGAGCGCGATAAAATCATGAGTTTTTTTGCATGACGTGGGCACATGTGCTATAGGAACGATGGTAATTTTTCATAATTTTTGGTGATGGAGAAGTATCTGAAAAATCCCCTCTATGTGGATTGCCCTTCGCGCGTCTACGGCTGTAGCCGGCGGCCTCCGGGGGCTAGCATGCCGCCAAATCTTGCGTAGGCGGCCTCTCACAAGTCTGTAACTGTTGTGGCGGTTGCAGACGCCCGGCACGCGTGTCCGGGGTGTGCCCCCCCTCACGGACGGCGCCGACGCCAGCACCTGGAGGGGGGAAACGGACGCGTCGGGTTTACACGGAGGGGATCTTGCTGTGGGTCTGGCCCGGATGTTGCTCCAAAGTGTTCCTATGGGCTGACCTAACACAACCGGGTGGGGAGGTCCACTGGTCAAAGCTCGTCGGTGCAAAGTCAAAGGGCTAGATCCCGTGGTCAAACGCTACAGGGTTAGGCGGGACGGGGGCACTGGGGGGTATCAATGCCACCGGAGCGTCGCACCGGGCCCTCATACATGCGGGGTGGTGTGGTGGCATGTCCGAAGAGGCGGGACGCGTCTCCGGGGCGTGGCCTCCCCTCACGGACGGCGATGACACGGTAGTAGACGTTCTGCGGTAACGATGCGGCGTCAATATTAATAATACTCGGAGCGCGATAAAATCATGAGTTTTTTTGCACGACGTGGGCATGATGGTAATTTTTCATAATTTTTGGTGATGGAGAAGTATCCGAAAAATTCCCTCTACGCGGATTGCCCTTCGCGCGTCTACGGCTGTGGCCGGTGGCCTCCTAGGGCTAGCATGCCGCCAAATCTTGCGTAGGCGGCCTATCACAAGTCTGGAAGTGTTGTGGCGGTTGCAAATGCCTGACTCGCGTGTCCGGGGTGTGCCCCCCCTCACGGACGGCGCCGCCGCCGGCACCTGAAGGGGGAAACGGACGCGTCGGGTCTACACGGAGGGGATCTTGCTGTGGGTCTGGCCCGGATGTTGCTCCAAAGTGTTCCTATGGGCTGACCTAACACAACCGGGTGGGGAGGTCCACTGGTCAAAGCCCGTCCGTGCAAAGTCAAAGGGCTAGATCCCGTGGTCAAACGCTACAGGGTTAGGCGGGATAGGGGCACTCGGGGGTAGCAATGCCACCGGAGCGTCGCACCAGGCCCTCATACATGCGAGGTGGTGTGGTGACATGTCCGAAGAGGCGGGACGCGTCTCCGGGGCGTGGCCCCCTCTCACGGACGGCGATGACACGGTAGTAGACGTTCTGCGGTAACGATGCGACGTCAATATTACTAAATACTTGGAGCACGATAAAATCATGAGTTTTTTTGCACGACGTGGGCACATGTGCTATAGGAACGACGATATTTTTTCATAATTTTTGGTGATGGAGAAGTATCCAAAAAATTCCCTCTACGCGGATTGCCCTTCGCGCGTCTACGGCTGTGGCCGGCGGCCTCCGAGGGTTAGCATGCCGCCAAATCTTGCGTAGGCGGCCTCTCACAAGTCTGGAAGTGTTGTGGCGGTTGCAAACCCCCGACACGCGTGTCCGGGGTGTGCCCCCCTCACGGACGGCGCCGCCGCCGGCACCTAGAGGGGGGAAACGGAAGCGTCGGGTCTACACGGAGGGATTTTGCTGTGGGTCTGGCCCGAATGTTGCTCCAAAGTGTTCCTATGGGCTGACCTAACACAACCGGGTGGGGAGGTCCACTGGTCAAAGCCCGTCCGTGCAAAGTCAAAGGGCTAGATCCCATGGTCAAACGCTACAGGGTTAGGCGGGACGGGGGCACTGGGGGGTAGCAATGCCGCCGGAACGTCGCACCGGGCCCTCATAAATGCGGGGTGGTGTGGTGGCATGTCCGAAGAGGCAGGACGCGTCTCCGGGGCGTGGCCCCCCCTCACGGACGGTGATGTCATGGTAGTAGACGTTCTGCGGTAACGATGCGGCGTCAATATTACTAAATACTCGGAGCGCGATAAAATCATGAGTTTTTTGCACGACGTGGGCACATGTTCTATAGGAACGATGGTATTTTTTCATAATTTTTGGTGATGGAGAAGTATCCGAAAAATTCCCTCTACGCGGATTGCCCTTCGCGCGTCTACGACTGTGGCCGGCGGCCTCCGGGGGCTAGCATGCCGCCAAATCTTGCGTAGGCGGCCTCTCACAAGTCTGGAAGTGTTGTGGCGGTTGCAAACCCCCGAAACGCGTGTCCGGGGTGTGCCCCCCTCACGGACGGCGCCGCCGCCGGCACCTAGAGGGGGGAAACGGAAGCGTCGGGTCTACACGGAGGGATCTTGCTGTGGGTCTGGCCCGGATGTTGCTCCAAAGTGTTCCTATGGGCTGACCTAACACAACCGGGTGGGGAGGTCCACTGGTCAAAGCCCGTCCGTGCAAAGTCAAAGGGCTAGATCCCGTGGTCAAATGCTACAGGGTTAGGCGGGATGAGGGCACTAGGGGTAGCAATGCCACCGGAGCATCGTACCGGGCCCTCATACATGCGGGGTGGTGTGGTGGCATGTCCGAAGAGGCGGGACGCGTCTCCGGGCGTGGCCCCCCCTCACGGACGACCATGACACGGTAGTAGACGTTCTGCGCTAATGATGCGGCGTCAATATTACTAAATACTCGGAGCGCGATAAAATCATGAGTTTTTTTGCACGACATGGGCACATGTGCTATAGGAACGATGGTAATTTTTCATAATTTTTGGTGATGGAGAAGTATTCGAAAAATTCCATCTACGCGGATTGCCCTTCGCGCGTCTACGGCTGTGGCCGGCGGCCTCCGGGGGCTAGCATGTCGCCAAATCTTGCGTAGGCGGCCTCTCACAAGTCTGTAAGTGTTGTGGCGGTTGCAAACGCCCGGCACGCGTGTCCGGGGTGTGCCCCCCCCCTCACGAACGGCGCCGCCGCCGGCACCTGGAGGGGGGAAACGGACGCGTCGGGTCTACACGGAGGGGATCTTGCTGTGGGTCTGGCCCGGATGTTGCCCCAAAGTGTTCCTATGGGATGACCTAACACAACCGGGTGGGGAGGTCCACTGGTCAAAGCCCGTCTGTGCAAAGTCAAAGGGCTAGATCCCATGGTCAAACGCTACAGGGTTAGGCGGGACGGGGGCACTGGGGGGTAGCAATGCCGCCGGAGCGTCGCACCGGGCCCTCATACATGCGGGGTGGTGTGGTGGCATGTCCGAAGAGGCGGGACGCGTCTCCGGGGCGTGGCCCCCCCTCACGGACGGCGATGACACGGTAGTAGACGTTCTGCGGTAGCGATGCGACGTCAATATTACTAAATACTCGGAGCGCGATAAAATCATGAGTTTTTTTGCACGACGTGGGCACATGTGCTATTGGAACGACGATATTTTTTCATAATTTTTGATGATGGAGAAGTATCCAAAAAATTCCCTCTACGCGGATTGCCCTTCGCGCGTCTACGGCTGTGGCCGGCGGCCTCCGAGGGTTAGCATGCCGCCAAATCTTGCGTAGGTGGCCTCTCACAAGTCTAGAAGTGTTGTGGCGGTTGCAAACGCCCGACACGCGTGTCTGGGGTGTGCCCCCCCTCACGGACGGCGCTGCCGCCGGCACCTGGAGGGGGGAAACGGACGCGTCGGGTCTACACGGAGGGGATCTTGCTGTGGGTCTGGCCCGGATGTTGCTCCAAAGTGTTCCTATGGGCTGACCTAACACAACCGGGTGGGGAGGTCCACTGGTCAAAGCCCGTCTGTGCAAAGTCAAAGGGCTAGATCCCATGGTCAAACGCTACAGGGTTAGGCGGGACGGGGGCACTGGGGGTAGCAATACCGCCGGAGCATCGCACCGGGCCCTCATACATGCGGGGTGGTGTGGTGGCATGTCTGAAGAGGCAGGACGCGTCTCCGGGGCGTGGCCCCCCCTCACGGATGGCGATGTCACGGTAGTAGACCTTCTGCGGTAACGATGCGGCGTCAATATTACTAAATACCCGGAGCGTGATAAAATCATGAGTTTTTTTGCATGACTTGGGCACATGTTCTATAGGAACGATGGTATTTTTTCATAATTTTTGGTGATGGAGAAGTATCCGAAAAATTCCCTCTACGCGGTTTGCCCTTCGCGCGTCTACGGCTGTGGCCGGCGGCCTCCGGGGGCTAGCATGCCGCCAAATCTTGCGTAGGCGGCCTCTCACAAGTCTGGAAGTGCTGTGGCGGTTACAAACCCCCGGCACGCGTGTCCGGGGTGTGCCCCCCTCACGGACGGCGCCGCCGCCGGCACCTGGAGTGGGGAAACGGACGCGTCGGGTCTACACGGAGGGGATCTTGCTGTGGGTCTGGCCCGGATGTTGCTCCAAAGTGTTCCTATGGGCTGACCTAACACAACCGGGTGGGGAGGTCCACTGGTCAAAGCCCGTCCGTGCAAAGTCAAAGGGCTAGATCCCGTGGTCAAACGCTACAGGGTTAGGCGGGACGGGGGCACTGGGGTAGCAATGCCACCGGAGCGTCGTACCGAGCCCTCATACATGCGGGGTGGTATGGTGGCACGTCCGAAGAGGCGGGACGCGTCTCCGGGGCGTGGCCCCCCCTCACGGACGGTGATGACACGGTAGTAGACGTTCTGCAGTAACGATGCGGCGTCAATATTAATAATACTCGGAGCGCGATAAAATCATGAGTTTTTTTGCACGACGTGGGCCCATGTGCTATAGGAACGATGGTATTTTTTCATAATTTTTGGTGATGGAGAAGTATCCGAAAAATTCCCTCTACGCGGATTGCCCTTCGCGCGTCTATGGCTGTGGCCGGCGGCCTCCGGGGGCTAGCATGCCGCCAAATCTTGCGTAGGTGGCCTCTCACAAGTCTGTAAGTGTCGTGGCGGTTGCAAATGCCCGGCACGCGTGTCCGGGGTGTGCCCCCCCTCACGGACAGTGCCGCCGCTGGCACCTGGAGGGGGGAAACGGACACGTCGGGTCTACACGGAGGGGATCTTGCTATGGGTCTGGCCCGGATGTTACTCCAAAGTTTTCCTGTGGGCTGACCTAACACAACCGGGTGGGGAGGTCCACTGGTCAAAGCCCGTCCGTGCAAAGTCAAAGGGCTAGATCCCATGGTCAAACGCTACAGGGTTAGGCAGGACGGGGGCACTGGGGGTAGCAATGCCACCAGAGCGTCGCACCGGGCCCTCATGCATGCGGGGTGGTGTGGTGGCATGTCCGAAGAGGCGGGACGCGTCTCCGGGGCGTGCCCCCCCCCCTTCACGGACGGCGATGACACGGTAGTAGTCATTTTGCGGTAACGATGCGGCGTCAATATTACTAAATACTCAGAGCCGATAAAATCATGAGTTTTTTGCACGACGTGGGCACATGTGCTATAGGAACGATGGTATTTTTTCATAATTTTTGGTGATGGAGAAGTATCCGAAAAATTCCCTCTACGCGGAGTGCCCTTCGCGCGTCTACGGCTGTGGCCGGCGGCTTCCGGGGGCAAGCATGCCGCCAAATCTTGCGTAGGTGGCCTCTCACAAGTCTGGAAGTGTTGTGGCGGTTGCAAACGCCCGGCACGCGTGTCCGGGGTGTGCCCCCCCTCATGGACGGCGCCGTCGCCGGCACCTGGAGGGGGGAAACGGACGCGTCGGGTCTACACGGAGGGGATCTTGCTGTGGGTTTGGCCCGGACGTTGCTCCAAAGTGTTCCTATGGGCTGACCTAACACAACTAGGTGGGGAGGTCCACTGGTGAAAGCCCGTCCGTGCAAAGTCATAGGGCTAGATCCCGTGGTCAAACGCTACAGGGTTAGGCGGGACGGGGGCACTGGGGTAGCAATGCCACCGGAGCATCGCACCAGGCCCTCATACATGCGGGATGGTGTGGTGGCATGTCCGAAGAGGCGGGACGCGTCTCCGGGACGTGGTCCCCCTCACGGACGGCGATGACACGGTAGTAGACGTTCTGCGGTAACGATGCGGCGTCAATATTAATAATACTCGGAGCGCGATAAAATCATGAGTTTTTTTGCATGACGTGGGCACATGTGCTATAGGAACGATGGTATTTTTCATAATTTTTGGTGATGGAGAAGTATCCGAAAAATTCCCTGTACGCGGATTGCCCTTCGCGCATCTACGGCTGTGGCCGGCGGCCTCCTGGGGCTAGCATGCCGCCAAATCTTGCGTAGGCGGCCTCTCACAAGTCTGGAAGTGTTGTGGCGGTTGCAAACACCCGGCACGCATGTTCGGGGTGTGGCCCCCCTCACGAACGGCGCCGCCGTCGGCACCTAGAGGGAGGAAACGGACGCGTCGGGTCTACACAGAGGGGATCTTGCTGTGGGTCTGGCCCGGATGTTGCTCCAAAGTGTTCCTATGGGCTGACCTAACACAACCGGGTGGGGAGGTCCACTGGTCAAAGCCCATCCGTGCAAAGTCAAAGGGCTAGATCCCGTGGTCAAACGCTACAGGGTTAGGCGGGACGGGGGCACTTGGGGGGTAGCAATGCCACCGGAGCGTCGCACCGGGCCCTCATACATGCGGGGTGGTGTGGTGGCATGTCCGAAGAGGCGGGACGCGTCGCCCCCCCTCACGGACGGCGATGACATGGTAGTAGACGTTCTGCGGTAACGATGCGGCGTTAATATTACTAAATACTCGGAGCGCGATAAAATCATGAGTTTTTTTGCACGGCGTGGGCACATGTGCTATAGGAACGATGGTATTTTTTCATAATTTTTGGTGATGGAGAAGTATCCGAAAATTTCCCTCTACGCGAATTGCCCTTCGCGCGTCTAAGGTTGTGGCCGGCGGCCTCCGGGGGCTAGCATGCCGCCAAATCTTGCGTAGGCGGCCTCTCACAAGTCTGTAAGTGTTGTGGCGGTTGCAAACGCACGGCACGCCTGTCCGGGGTGTGCCCCCCCTCACGGACGGCGCCGCCGCCGGCACTTGGAGGGGGGAAACGGACGCGTCGGGTTTACACGAAGGGGATCTTGCTGTGGGTCTAGCCCAGATGTCGCTCCAAAGTGTTCGTACGGGTTGACCTAACACAACCGGGTGGGGAGGTCAACTGGTCAAAGCCCGTCCGTCCAAAGTCAAAGGGGTAGATCCCGTGGTTAAACGCTACAGGGTTAGGCGGGACGGGGGCACTGGGGGGGGGGGGGTAGCAATGCCACCGGAGCATCGCACCGGGCCCTCATACATGCGGGGTGGTGTGGTGGCATGTCCGAAAAGGCGGGACGCATCTCCGGGGCGTGTCCCCCCTCACGGACGGCGATGACATGGTAGTAGACGTTCTGCGGTAACGATGCGGCGTCAATATAAATAATACTCGGAGCGTGATAAAATCATGAGTTTTTTTGCACGACGTGGGCACAAGTGCTATAGGAACGATGGTATTTTTTCATAATTTTTGGTGATGGAGAAGAATCCGAAAAATTCCCTCTACGCGGATTGCCCTTCACACGTCTATGGCTGTGGCCGGCGGCCTCCGGGGGCTAGCATGCCGCCAAATCTTGCGTAGGCGGCCTCTCACAAGTCTGGAAGTGTTGTGGCGGTTGCAAACGCCCAGCACGCGTGTCCGGGGTGTGCCCCCCTCACGGACGGCGCCGCCGCCGGCACCTGGAGGGGGGAAACGGACGCGGCGGGTCTACTCGGAGGGGATCTTGCTGTGGGTCTGGCCCGGATGTTGCTCCAAAGTGTTCCTATGGGCTGACCTAACACAACCGGGTGGGGAGGTCCACTAGTCAAAGCCCGTCCGTGCAAAGTCAAAGGGCTAGATCCCGTGGTCAAACGCTACAGGGTTAGGCGGGACGGGGGCACTGGGGGGTAGCAATGCCACAGGAGCGTCGCACCGGGCCCTCATACATGCGGGGTGGTGTGGTTGCATGTCCGAAGAGGCGGGACACATCTCCGGGGCGTGCCCCCCCCCCTCACGGACGGCGATGACACGGTAGTAGACGTTCTGCGGTAACGATGCGGCGTCAATATTACTAAATACTCGTAGCGCGATAAAATCATGAGTTTTTTTTGCACGACATGGGCACATGTGCTATAGGAACGATGGTAATTTTTCATAATTTTTGGTGATGGAGAAGTATCCGAAAAATTCCCTCTACGCGGATTGCCCTTCGCGCGTCTACGGCTGTGGCCGGCGGCCTCCGGGGGCTAGCATGCCACCAAATCTTGCGAAGGTGGCCTCTCACAAGTCTGGAAGTGTTGTGGCGGTTGCAAACGCCCGACACGCGTGTTCGGGGTGTGCCCCCTCTCAAGAACGGCGCCACCGCCGGCACTTGGAGGGGGGAAACGGACGCGTCGGGTCTACACGGAGGGGATCTTGCTGTGGGTCTGGCCCGGATGTTGCTCCAAAGTGTTCCTATGGGCTGACCTAACACAACCGGGTTGGGAGGTCCACTGGTCAAAGCCCATCCGTGCAAAGTCAAAGAGCTAGATCCCGTGGTCAAACACTACAGGGTTAGGCGGGACGGGGGCACTGGGGGGTAGCAATGCCACCGGAGCGTCGCACCGGGCCCTCATACATGCGGGGTGGTGTGGTGGCATGTCCGAAGAGGCGGGACGCGTCTCCGGGGCGTGGCCCCCCCCTCACGGACGGCGATGACACGGTAGTAGACATTCTGCGGTAACGATGCGGCGTCAATATTACTAAATACTCGGAGCGCGATAAAATCATGAGTTTTTTTGCACGACGTGGGCACATGTGTTATAGGAACGACGATATTTTTTCATAATTTTTGTTGATGGAGAAGTATCCGAAAAATTCCCTCTACCCGGATTGCCATTCGCGCGTCTACGGCTGTTGTCGGCGGCCTCCGGGGGCTAGCATGCTGCCAAATCTTGCGTAGGCGGCCTCTCACAAGTCTAGAAGTGTTGTGGCGGTTGCAAACGCCCGGCACGCGTGTCCGGGGTGTGCCCCCCCTCACGAACGGTGTCGCCGCCGGCACCTGGAGGGGGGAAACGGACGCGGCGGGTCTACTCGGAGGGGATCTTGCTGTGGGTCTGGCCCGGATGTTGCTCCAAAGTGTTCCTATGGGCTGACCTAACACAACCGGGTGGGGAGGTCCACTGGTCAAAGCCCGTCCGTGCAAAGTCAAAGGGCTAGATCCCGTGGTCAAAAGCTACAGGGTTAGGCGGGACGGGGGCACTGGGGGTAGCAATGCCACCGGAGCGTCGCACCGGGCCCTCATACATGCGGGTTGGTGTGGTGGCATGTCCGAAGAGGCGGGACGTGTCTCCGGGGCGTGGCCCCCCCTCACGGACGACGATGACACGGTAGTAGATGTTCTACGGTAACGATGCGTTGTCAATATTAATAATACTCGAAGCGCGATAAAATCATGAGTTTTTTTGCACGACGTGGGTACATGTGCTATAGGAACGATGCTATTTTTTCATAATTTTTGGTGATGGAGAAGTATCCGAAAAATTCCCTCTACGCGGATTGCCCTTCGCGCGTCTACGGCTGTGGCCGGCGGCCTCCGGGGGTTAGCATGCCGCCAAATCTTTCGCAGGCGGCCTATCACAAGTCTGTAAGTGTTGTGGCGGTTGCAAACACCCGGCACGCGTGTTCAGGGTGTGCCCCCCTCACGGACGGCGCCGCCGACGGCACCTGGAGGGGGGAAACGGACGTGTCGGGTTTACACGGAGTGGATCTTGTTGTGGGTCTGGCCCGGATGTTGCTCCAAAGTGTTCCTATGGGCTGACCTAACACAACCGGGTGGGGAGGTCCACTGGTCAAAGCCCGTCCGTGCAAAGTCAAAGGGCTAGATCCCGTGGTCAAACGCTACAGGGTTAGGCGGGACGGGGGCACTGGGGGTAGCAATGCCACCGGAGCGTCGCACCGGGCCCTCATACATGCGGGGTGGTGTGGTGGCATGTCCGAAGAGGCGGGACGCGTCTCCGGGGCGTGGCCCCCCCCCCTCATGGACGGCGATGACACGGTAGTAGACGTTCTGCGGTAACGATGCGGCGTCAATATTACTAAATACTCGGAGCGCGATAAAATCATGAGTTTTTTTTGCTAGACATGGGCACATGTGCTTTAGGAACGATGGTAATTTTTCATAATTTTTGGTGATGGAAAAGTATCCGAAAAATTCCCTCTACCCGGATTGCCCTTCGCGCGTCTACGGCTGTTGTCGGCGGCCTCCGGGGGCTAGCATGCTGCCAAATCTTGCGTAGGCGGCCTTTCACAAGTCTGGAAGTGTTGTGGCGGTTGCAAACGCCCGGCACGCGTGTCCGGGGTGTGCCCCCCTCATGAACGGTGCCGCCGCCGGCACCTGGAGGGGGGAAACGGACGCGGCGGGTCTACTCTGAGGGGATCTTGCTGTGGGTCTGGCCCGGATGTTGCTCCAAAGTGTTCCTATGGGCTGACCTAACACAACCGGGTGGGGAGGTCCACTGGTCAAAGCCCGTCTGTGCAAAGTCAAAGGGCTAGATCCCGTGGTCAAAAGCTACAGGGTTAGGCGGGACGGGGGCACTGGGGGTAGCAATGCCACCGGAGCGTTGCACCAGGCCCTCATACATGCGGGTTGGTGTGGTGGCATGTCCGAAGAGGCGGGACGCGTCTCCGGGGCGTGGCCCCCCCTCACGGACGACGATGACACGGTAGTAGATGTTCTACGGTAACGATGCGTTGTCAATTTTAATAATACTCGGAGCGCGATAAAATCATGAGTTTTTCTGCACGACGTGGGCATGATGGTAATTTTTCATAATTTTTGGTGATGGGGAAGTATCCGAAAAATTCCCTCTACGCGGATTGCCCTTCGCGCGTCTACGGCTGTGGCCGGCGGCCTCCTAGGGCTAGCATGCCGTCAAATCTTGCGTAGGCGGCCTCTCACAAGTCTGGAAGTGTTGTGGCGGTTGCAAACGCCTGACTCGCGTGTCCGGGGTGTGCCCCCCCTCACGGACGGCGCCGCCGCCGGCACCTGAAGGGGGAAACAGACGCGTCGGGTCTACACGGATGGGATCTTGCTGTGGGTCTGGCCCGGATGTTGCTCCAAAGTGTTCCTATGGGCTGACCTAACACAACCGGGTGGGGAGGTCCACTGGTCAAAGCCCGTCTGTGCAAAGTCAAAGGGCTAGATCCCATGGTCAAACGCTACAGGGTTAGGCGGGACGGGGGCACTGGGGGGTAGCAATGCCGCCGGAGCATCGCACCGGGCCCTCATACATGCGGGGTGGTGTGGTGGCATGTCCGAAGAGGCAGGACGCGTCTCCGGGGCGTGGCCCCCCCTCACGGACGGCGATGTCATGGTAGTAGACGTTCTGCGGTAACGATGCGGCGTCAATATTGCTAAATACTCGGAGCGCGATAAAATCATGAGTTTTTTTGCACGACGTGGGCACATGTTCTATAGGAACAATGGTATTTTTTCATAATTTTTGGTGATGGAGAAGTATCCGAAAAATTCCCTCTACGCGGATTGCCCTTCGCGCGTCTACGACTGTGGCCGGCGGCCTCCGGGGGCTAGCATGTCGCCAAATCTTACGTAGGCGGCCTCTCACAAGTCTGGAAGTGTTGTGGCGGTTGCAAACGCCCGGCACGCGTGTCCGGGGTGTGCCCCCCCTCACGAACGGCGCCGCCGCCGGCACCTGGAGGGGGGAAACGGACGCGTCGGGTCTACACGGAGGGGATCTTGCTGTGGGTCTGGCCCGGATGTTGCTCCAAAGTGTTCCTATGGGCTGACCTAACACAACCGGGTGGGGAGGTCCACTGGTCAAAGCCCGTCTGTGCAAAGTCAAAGGGCTAGATCCCATGGTCAAACACTACAGGGTTAGGCGGGACGGGGGCACTGGGGGTAGCAATGCCGCCGGAGCGTCGCACCGGGCCCTCATACATGCGGGGTGGTGTGGTGGCATGTGCGAAGAGGCGGGACGCGTCTCCGGGGCGTGGCCCCCCCTCACGGACGGTGATGACACGGCAGTAGACGTTCTGCGGTAACGATGCGGCGTCAATATTAATAATACTCGGAGCGCGATAAAATCATGAGTTTTTTTGCACGACGTGGGCATGATGGTAATTTTTCATAATTTTTGGTGATGGAGAAGTATCCGAAAAATTCCCTCTACGCGGATTGCCCTTCGCGCGTCTACGGCTATGGCCGGCGGCCTCCTAGGGCTAGCATGCCGCCAAATCTTGCGTAGGCGGCCTCTCACAAGTCTGGAAGTGTTGTGGCGGTTGCAAACGCCCGGCACGCGTGTCCGGGGTGTGCCCCCCCTCACGAACGGCGCCGCCGCCGGCACCTGAAGGGGGAAACGGACGCGTCGGGTCTACACGGAGGGGATCTTGCTGTGGGTCTGGCCCGGATGTTGCTCCAAAGTGTTCCTATGGGCTGACCTAACACAACCGGGTGGGGACGTCCACTGGTCAAAGCCCGTCCGTGCAAAGTCAAAGGGATAGATCCCGTGGTCAAACGCTACAGGGTTAGGCGGGACAGGGGCACTGGGGGTAGCAATGCCACCGGAGCGTCGCACCAGGCCCTCATACATGCGAGGTGGTGTGGTGACATGTCCGAAGAGGCGGGACGCGTCTCCGGGGCGTGGCCCCCCCTAACGGACGGCGATGACACGGTAGTAGACGTTCTGCGGTAACGATGCGACGTCAATATTACTAAATACTCAGAGCGCGATAAAATCATGAGTTTTTTTGCACGACATGGGCACATGTGCTATAGGAATGATGGTAATTTTACATAATTTTTGGTGATGGAGAAGTATCCGAAAAATTCCCTCTATGCGGATTGCCCTTCGCGCGTCTACGGCTGTGGCCGGCGGCCTCCGGGGGCTAGCATGTCGCCAAATCTTGCGTAGGCGGCCTCTCACAAGTCTGGAAGTGTTGTGGCGGTTGCAAACGCCTGGCACGCGTGTCCGAGGTGTGCCCCCCTCACGAACGGCGCCGCCGCCGGCACCTGGAGGGGGGAAACGGACGTGTCGGGTCTACACGGAGGGGATCTTGCTGTGGGTCTGGCCCGGATGTTGCTCCAAAGTGTTCCTATGGGCTGACCTAACACAACCGGGTGGGGAGGTCCACTGGTCAAAGCCCGTTTGTGCAAAGTCAAAGGGCTAGATCCCATGGTCAAACGCTACAGGGTTAGGCGGGACGGGGGCACTAGGGGTAGCAATGCCGCCGGAGCGTCGCACCGGGCCCTCATACATGCGGGGTGGTGTGGTGGCATGTCCGAAGAGGCGGGACGCGTCTCCGGGGCGTGGCCCCCCCTCACAGACGGCGATGACACGGTAGTAGACGTTCTACGGTAACGATGCGGCGTCAATATTACTAAATACTCGGAGCGCGATAAAAGCATGAGTTTTTTTTTTGCATGACGTGGGCACATGTGCTATAGGAACGATGATAATTTTTCATAATTTTTGGTGATGGAGAAGTATCTGAAAAATCCCCTCTACGCGGATTGCCCTTCGCGCGTCTACGGCTGTGGCCGGCGGCCTCCGGGGGCTAGCATGCCGTCAAATCTTGCGTAGGCTGCCTCTCACAAGTCTGTAACTGTTGTGGCGGTTGCAAACGCCCGGCACGCGTGTCCGGGGTGTGCCCCCCCTCAAGGACGGCGCCGCCGCCCGCACCTGGAGGGGGGAAACGGACGCGTCGGGTTTACACGGAGGGGGTCTTGCTGTGGGTCTGGCCCGGATGTCGCTCCAAAGTGTTCCTATAGGCTGACCTAACAAAACCGGGTGGGGAGGTCCACTGGTCAAAACTCGTCCGTGCAAAGTCAAAGGGCTAGATCCCGTGGTCAAACGCTACAGGGTTAGGCGGGACGGGGGCACTGGGGAGTAGCAATGCCACCGGAGCGTCGCACCGGGCCCTCATACATGCGGGGTGGTGTGGTGGCATGTCCGAAGAGGCGGGACGCGTCTCCGGGGCGTGGCCCCCCCTCACGGACGGCGATGACACGGTAGTAGACGTTCTGCGGTAAGGATGCGGCGTCAATATTAATAATACTCGGAGCACGATAAAATCATGAGTTTTTTTGCATGATGTGGGCACATGTGCTATAGGAACGATGGTATTTTTTCATAATTTTTGGTGATGGAGAAGTATCCGAAAATTTCCCTCTACGCGGATTGCCCTTCGCGCGTCTACGGCTGTGGCCGGCGGCCTCCTAGGGCTAGCATGCCGCCAAATCTTGCGTAGGCGGCCTCTCACAAGTCTGGAAGTGTTGTGGCAGTTGCAAACGCCTGACTCGCGTGTCCGGGGTGTGCCCCCCCTCACGGACGGCACCGCCGCCGGCACCTGAAGGGGGAAACGGACGCGTCAGGTCTACACGGAGGGGATCTTGCTGTGGGTCTGGCCCGGATGTTGCTCCAAAGTGTTCCTATGGGCTGACCTAACATAACTGGGTGGGGAGGTCCACTGGTCAAAGCCCGTCCGTGCAAAGTCAAAGGGCTAGATCCCATGGTCAAACACTACAGGGTTAGGCGGGACGGGGGCACTGGGGGTAGCAATGCCGCCGGAGCATCGCACCGGGCCCTCATACATGCGGGGTGGTGTGGTGGCATGTCCGAAGAGGCGGGACGCGTCTCCGGGGCGTGGCCCCCCTCACGGACGGCGATGACACGGCAGTAGACGTTCTGCGGTAACGATGCGGCGTCAATATTAATAATACTCGGAGAGCGATAAAATCATGAGTTTTTTTGCACGACGTGGGCATGATGGTAATTTTTCATAATTTTTGGTGATGGAGAAGTATCCGAAAAATTCCCTCTACGCGGATTGCCCTTCGCGCGTCTACGGCTGTGGCCGGCGGCCTCCTAGGGCTAGCATGCCGCCAAATCTTGCGTACGCGGCCTCTCACAAGTCTGGAAGTGTTGTGGCGGTTGCAAACGCCTGACTCGCGTGTCCGGGGTGTGCCCCCCCTCACGGACGGCGCCGCCGCCGGCACCTGAAGGGGGAAACGGACGCGTCGGGTCTACACGGAGGGGATCTTGCTGTGGGTCTGGCCCGGATGTTGCTCCAAAGTGTTCCTATGGGTTGACCTAACACAACCGGGTGGGGACGTCCACTGGTCAAAGCCCGTCCGTGCAAAGTCAAAGGGCTAGATCCCGTGGTCAAACGCTACAGGGTTAGGCGGGACAGGGGTACTGGGGGTAGCAATGCCACCGGAGCGTCGCACCAGGCCCTCATACATGCGAGGTGGTGTGGTGACATGTCCGAAGAGGCGGGACGCGTCTCCGGGGCGTGGCCCCCCCTCACGGACGGCGATGACACGGTAGTAGATGTTCTGCGGTAACGATGCAACGTCAATATTACTAAATACTCGGAGCACGATAAAATTATGAGTTTTTTTGCACGACGTGGGCACATGTGCTATAGGAACGACGATATTTTTTCATAATTTTTGGTGATGGAGAAGTATCCAAAAAATTCCCTCTACGCGGATTGCCCTTCGCACGTCTACGGCTGTGGCCGGCGGCCTCCGAGGGTTTGCATGCCGCCAAATCTTGCGTAGGTGGCCTATCACAAGTCTAGAAGTGTTGTGGCGGTTGCAAACGCCCGTCACGCGTGTCCGGGGTGTGCCCCCCCTCACGGACGGCGCTGCCGCCGGCACCTGGAGGGGGGAAACGGACGCGTCGGGTCTACACGGAGGGGATCTTGCTGTGGGTCTGGCCCGGATGTTGCTCCAAAGTGTTCCTATGGGCTGACCTAACACAACCGGGTGGGGAGGTCCACTGGTCAAAGCCCGTCTGTGCAAAGTCAAAGGGCTAGATCCCATGGTCAAACGCTACAGGGTTAGGCGGGACGGGGGCACTGGGGGTAGCAATGCCGCCGGAGCATCGCACCGGGCCCTCATACATGTGGGGTGGTGTGGTGGCATGTCCGAAGAGGCAGGACGCGTCTCCGGGGCATGGCCCCCCCTCACGGACGGCGATGTCACGGTAGTAGACGTTCTGCGATAACGATGCGGCATCAATATTACTAAATACTCGGAGCGCGATAAAATCATGAGTTTTTTTGCACGACGTGGGCACATGTTCTATAGGAACGATGGCATTTTTTCATAATTTTTGGTGATGGAGAAGTATCTGAAAAAATTCCCTCTACGCGGATTGCCCTTCGCGCGTCTACGGCTGTGGCCGACGGCCTCCGGGGGCTAGCATGCCGCCAAATCTTGCGTAGGCGGCCTCTCACAAGTCTGGAAGTGTTGTGGCGGTTGCAAACCCCCGGCACGCGTGTCCGGGGTGTGCCCCCCTCACGGACGGCGCCGCCGCCGGCACCTGGAGGGGGGAAACGGACGCGTCGGGTCTACACGGACGGGATCTTGCTGTGGGTCTGGCCCGGATGTTGCTCCAAAGTGTTCCTATGGGCTGACCTAACACAACCGGGTGGGGAGGTCCTCTGGTCAAAGCCCGTCCGTGCAAAGTCAAAGGACTAGATCCCGTGGTCAAACGCTACAGGGTTAGGCGGGACGGGGGCATCGGGGGTAGCAATGCCACCGGAGCGTCGTACCGAGCCCTCATACATGCGGGGTGGTGTGGTGGCATGTCCGAAGAGGCGGGACGCGTCTCCGGGGCGTGACCCCCCTCACGGACGGCGATGACACGGTAGTAGACGTTCTGCAGTAACGATGCGGCGTCAATATTAATAATACTCGGAGCACGATAAAATCATGAGTTTTTTTGCATGATGTGGGCACATGTGCTATAGGAACGATGGTATTTTTTCATAATTTTTGGTGATGGAGAAGTATCCGAAAAATTCCCTCTACGCGGATTGCCCTTCGCGCGTCTATGGCTGTGGCCGGCGGCCTCCGGGGGCTAGCATGCCGCCAAATCTTGCGTAGGTGGCCTCTCACAAGTCTGTAAGTGTCGTGGCGGTTGCAAATGCCCGGCACGTGTGTCCGGGGTGTGCCCCCCCTCACGGACAGTGCCGCCGCTGGCACCTGGAGGGGGGAAACGGACGCGTCGG
>NW_021209475.1:24811-25907 GCF_002162155.2 Triticum dicoccoides
GGGTGGTGTGGTGGCATGTCCGAAGAGGCGGGACGCGTCTCCGGGGCGTGGCCCCCCCTCACGGACGGCGATGACACGGTAGTAGACGTTCTGCGCTAACAATGCGGCGTCAATATTACTAACTACTCGGAGCGCGATAAAATCATGAGTTTTTTTGCACGACCTGGGCACATGTGCTATAGGAACGATGGTAATTTTTCATAATTTTTGGTGATGGAGAAGTATCCGAAAAATTCCCTCTACGCGGATTGCCCTTCGCGCGTCTACGACTGTGGCCGGCGGCCTCCGGGGGCTAGCATGTCGCCAAATCTTGCGTAGGCGGCCTCTCACAAGTCTGGAAGTGTTGTGGCGGTTGCAAACGCCCGGCACGCGTGTCCGGGGTGTGCCCCCCCCTCACGAACGGCGCCGCCGCCGGCACCTGGAGGGGGGAAACGGACGCGTCGGGTCTACACGGAGGGGATCTTGCTGTGGGTCTGGCCTGGATGTTGCTCCAAAGTGTTCCTATGGGCTGACCTAACACAAGCGGGTGGGGAGGTCCACTGGTCAAAGCCCGTCTGTGCAAAGTCAAAGGGCTAGATCCCATGGTCAAACACTACAGGGTTAGGCGGGACGGGGGCACTGGGGGTAGCAATGCCGCCGGAGCGTCGCATCGGGCCCTCATACATGCGGGGTGGTGTGGTGGCATGTCCGAAGAGGCGGGACGCGTCTCCGGGGCGTGGCCCCCCCTCACGGACGGCGATGACACGGTAGTAGACGTTCTGCGGTAACGATGCGGCGTCAATATTAATAATACTCGGAGCGCGATAAAATCATGAGTTTTTTTGCACGACGTGGGCATGATGGTAATTTTTCATAATTTTTGGTGATGGGGAAGTATCCGAAAAATTCCCTCTACGCGGATTGCCCTTCGCGCGTCTACGGCTGTGGCCGGCGGCCTCCTAGGGCTAGCATGCCGCCAAATCTTGCGTAGGCGGCCTCTCACAAGTCTGGAAGTGTTGTGGCGGTTGCAAACGCCTAACTCGCGTGTCCGGGGTGTGCCCCCCCTCACGGACGGCGCCGCCGCCGGCACCTGAAGGGGGAAACGGACGCGTCGGGT
>NW_021209475.1:25917-27603 GCF_002162155.2 Triticum dicoccoides
TTTTGCACGATGTGGGCACATGTGCTATAGGAACGATGGTATTTTTTCATAATTTTTGGTGATGGAGAAGTATCCGAAAAATTCCCTCTACGCGGATTGCCTTTCGCGCGTCTACGGCTGTGGCCGGCGGCCTCCTAGGGCTAGCATGCCGCCAAATCTTGCGTAGGCGGCCTCTCACAAGTCTGGAAGTGTTGTGGCAGTTGCAAACGCCTGACTCGCGTGTCCGGGGTGTGCCCCCCCTCACGGACGGCACCGCCGCCGGCACCTGAAGGGGGAAACGGACGCGTCAGGTCTACACGGAGGGGATCTTGCTGTGGGTCTGGCCCGGATGTTGCTCCAAAGTGTTCCTATGGGCTGACCTAACACAACCGGGTGGGGACGTCCACTGGTCAAAGCCCGTCCGTGCAAAGTCAAAGGGCTAGATCCCGTGGTCAAACGCTACAGGGTTAGGCGGGACAGGGGCACTGGGGGTAGCAATGCCACCGGAGCGTCGCACCAGGCCCTCATACATGCGGGGTGGTGTGGTGACATGTTCGAAGAGGCGGGACGCGTCTCCGGGGCGTGGCCCCCCCTCACGGACGGCGATGACACGGTAGTAGACGTTCTGCGGTAACGATGCGACGTCAATATTACTAAATACTCGGAGCACGATAAAATCATGAGTTTTTTTGCACGACATGGGCACATGTGCTATAGGAACGACGATATTTTTTCATAATTTTTGGTGATGGAGAAGTATCCAAAAAATTCCCTCTACGCGGATTGCCCTTCGCGCGTCTACGGCTGTGGCCGGCGGCCTCCGAGGGTTAGCATGCCGCCAAATCTTGCGTAGGTGGCCTCTCACAAGTCTAGAAGTGTTGTGGCGGTTGCAAACGCCCGTCACGCGTGTCCTGGGTGTGCCCCCCCTCACGGACGGCGCTGCCGCCGGCACTTGGAGGGGGGAAACGGACGCGTCGGGTCTACACGGAGGGGATCTTGCTGTGGGTCTGGCCCGGATTTTGCTCCAAAGTGTTCCTAAGGGCTGACCTAACACAACCGGGTGGGGAGGTCCACTGGTCAAAGCCCGTCTGTGCAAAGTCAAAGGGCTAGATCCCGTGGTCAAACGCTACAGGGTTAGGCGGGACGGGGGCACTGGGGGGTAGCAATGCCACCGGAGCGTCGTACCGGGCCCTCATACATGCGGGGTGGTGTGGTGGCATGTCCGAAGAGGCGGGACGCGTCTCCGGGGCGTGGCCCCCCCTCACGGACGGCGATGACACGGTAGTAGACGTTCTGCGCTAACAATGCGGCGTCAATATTACTAACTACTCGGAGCGCGATAAAATCATGAGTTTTTTTGCACGACCTGGGCACATGTGCTATAGGAACGATGGTAATTTTTCATAATTTTTGGTGATGGAGAAGTATCCGAAAAATTCCCTCTACGCGGATTGCCCTTCGCGCGTCTACGACTGTGGCCGGCGGCCTCCGGGGGCTAGCATGTCGCCAAATCTTGCGTAGGCGGCCTCTCACAAGTCTGGAAGTGTTGTGGCGGTTGCAAACGCCCGGCACGCGTGTCCGGGGTGTGCCCCCCCTCACGAACGGCGCCGCCGCCGGCACCTGGAGGGGGGAAACGGACGCGTCGGGTCTACACGGAGGGGATCTTGCTGTGGGTCTGGCCCGGATGTTGCTCCAAAGTGTTCCTAT
>NW_021209475.1:27613-35971 GCF_002162155.2 Triticum dicoccoides
CCCCCCTCACGGACAGTGCCGCCGCTGGCACCTGGAGGGGGGAAACGGACGCGTCGGGTCTACACGGAGGGGATCTTGCTATGGGTCTGGCCCGGATGTTACTCCAAAGTTTTCCTGTGGGCTGACCTAACACAACCGGGTGGGGAGGTCCACTGGTCAAAGCCCGTCCGTTCAAAGTCAAAGGGCTAGATCCCATGGTCAAACGCTACAGGGTTAGGCGGGACGTAGGCACTAGGGGTAGCAATGCCGCCGGAGCGTCGCACCGGGCCCTCATACATGCGGGGTGGTGTGGTGGCATGTCCGAAGAGGCGGGACGCGTCTCCGGGGCGTGGCCCCCCTCACGGACGGCGATGACACGGTAGTAGACGTTCTACGGTAACGATGCGGCGTCAATATTACTAAATACTCGGAGCGCGATAAAAGCATGAGTTTTTTTGCACGACGTGGGCACATGTGCTATAGGAACGATGGTAATTTTTCATAATTTTTGGTGATGGAGAAGTATCTGAAAAATCCCCTCTACGCGGATTGCCCTTCGCGCGTCTACGGCTGTGGCCGGCGGCCTCCGGGGGCTAGCATGCCATCAAATCTTGCGTAGGCTGCCTCTCACAAGTCTGTAACTGTTGTGGCGGTTGCAAACGCCCGGCACGCGTGTCCGGGGTGTGCCCCCCCTCAAGGACGGCGCCGCCGCCAGCACCTGGAGGGGGGAAACGGACGCGTCGGGTTTACACGGAGGGGGTCTTGCTGTGGGTCTGGCCCGGATGTCGCTCCAAAGTGTTCCTATAGGCTGACCTAACAAAACCGGGTGGGGAGGTCCACTGGTCAAAGCTCATCCGTGCAAAGTCAAAGGGCTAGATCCCGTGGTCAAACGCTACAGGGTTAGGCGGGACGGGGGCACTGGGGGGTATCAATGCCACCGGAGCGTCGCACCGGGCCCTCATACATGCGGGGTGGTGTGGTGGCATGTCCGAAGAGGCGGGACGCGTCTCCGGGGCGTGGCCCCCCCTCACGGACGGCGATGACACGGTAGTAGACGTTCTGCGGTAAGGATGCGGCGTCAATATTAATAATACTCGGAGCACGATAAAATCATGAGTTTTTTTGCACGATGTGGGCACATGTGCTATAGGAACGATGGTATTTTTTCATAATTTTTGGTGATGGAGAAGTATCCGAAAAATTCCCTCTACGCGGATTGCCTTTCGCGCGTCTACGGCTGTGGCCGGCGGCCTCCTAGGGCTAGCATGCCGCCAAATCTTGCGTAGGCGGCCTCTCACAAGTCTGGAAGTGTTGTGGCAGTTGCAAACGCCTGACTCGCGTGTCCGGGGTGTGCCCCCCCTCACGGACGGCACCGCCGCCGGCACCTGAAGGGGGAAACGGACGCGTCAGGTCTACACGGAGGGGATCTTGCTGTGGGTCTGGCCCGGATGTTGCTCCAAAGTGTTCCTATGGGCTGACCTAACACAACCGGGTGGGGACGTCCACTGGTCAAAGCCCGTCCGTGCAAAGTCAAAGGGCTAGATCCCGTGGTCAAACGCTACAGGGTTAGGCGGGACAGGGGCACTGGGGGTAGCAATGCCACCGGAGCGTCGCACCAGGCCCTCATACATGCGGGGTGGTGTGGTGACATGTTCGAAGAGGCGGGACGCGTCTCCGGGGCGTGGCCCCCCCTCACGGACGGCGATGACACGGTAGTAGACGTTCTGCGGTAACGATGCGACGTCAATATTACTAAATACTCGGAGCACGATAAAATCATGAGTTTTTTTGCACGACATGGGCACATGTGCTATAGGAACGACGATATTTTTTCATAATTTTTGGTGATGGAGAAGTATCCAAAAAATTCCCTCTACGCGGATTGCCCTTCGCGCGTCTACGGCTGTGGCCGGCGGCCTCCGAGGGTTAGCATGCCGCCAAATCTTGCGTAGGTGGCCTCTCACAAGTCTAGAAGTGTTGTGGCGGTTGCAAACGCCCGTCACGCGTGTCCTGGGTGTGCCCCCCCTCACGGACGGCGCTGCCGCCGGCACCTGGAGGGGGGAAACGGACGCGTCGGGTCTACACGGAGGGGATCTTGCTGTGGGTATGGCCCGGATGTTGCTCCAAAGTGTTCCTAAGGGCTGACATAACACAACCGGGTGGGGAGGTCCACTGGTCAAAGCCCGTCCGTGCAAAGTCAAAGGGCTAGATCCCGTGGTCAAACGCTACAGGGTTAGGCGGGACGGGGGCACTGGGGGGTAGCAATGCCACCGGAGCGTCGTACCGGGCCCTCATACATGCGGGGTGGTGTGGTGGCATGTCCGAAGAGGCGGGACGCGTCTCCGGGGCGTGGCCCCCCCTCACGGACGGCGATGACACGGTAGTAGACGTTCTGCGCTAACAATGTGGCGTCAATATTACTAACTACTCGGAGCGCGATAAAATCATGAGTTTTTTTGCACGACCTGGGCACATGTGCTATAGGAACGATGGTAATTTTTCATAATTTTTGGTGATGGAGAAGTATCCGAAAAATTCCCTCTACGCGGATTGCCCTTCGCGCGTCTACGACTGTGGCCGGCGGCCTCCGGGGGCTAGCATGTCGCCAAATCTTGCGTAGGCGGCCTCTCACAAGTCTGGAAGTGTTGTGGCGGTTGCAAACGCCCGGCACGCGTGTCCGGGGTGTGCCCCCCCTCACGAACGGCGCCGCCGCCGGCACCTGGAGGGGGGAAACGGACGCGTCGGGTCTACACGGAGGGGATCTTGCTGTGGGTCTGGCCCGGATGTTGCTCCAAAGTGTTCCTATAGGCTGACCTAACACAACCGGGTGGGGAGGTCCACTGGTCAAAGCCCGTCTGTGCAAAGTCAAAGGGCTAGATCCCATGGTCAAACACTACAGGGTTAGGCGGGACGGGGGCACTGGGGGTAGCAATGCCGCCGGAGCGTCGCACCGGGCCCTCATACATGCGGGGTGGTGTGGTGGCATGTCCGAAGAGGCGGGACGCGTCTCCGGGGCGTGGCCCCCCCTCACGGACGGCGATGACACGGTAGTAGACGTTCTGCGGTAACGATGCGGCGTCAATATTAATAATACTCGGAGCGCGATAAAATCATGAGTTTTTTTGCACGACGTGGGCATGATGGTAATTTTTCATAATTTTTGGTGATGGGGAAGTATCCGAAAAATTCCCTCTACGCGGATTGCCCTTCGCGCGTCTACGGCTGTGGCCGGCGGCCTCCTAGGGCTAGCATGCCGCCAAATCTTGCGTAGGCGGCCTCTCACAAGTCTGGAAGTGTTGTGGCGGTTGCAAACGCCTAACTCGCGTGTCCGGGGTGTGCCCCCCCTCACGGACGGCGCCGCCGCCGGCACCTGAAGGGGGAAACGGACGCGTCGGGTCTACACGGATGGGATCTTGCTGTGGGTCTGGCCCGGATGTTGCTCCAAAGTGTTCCTATGGGCTGACCTAACACAACCGGGTGGGGAGGTCCACTGGTCAAAGCCCGTCTGTGCAAAGTCAAAGGGCTAGATCCCATGGTCAAACGCTACAGGGTTAGGCGGGACGGGGGCACTGGGGGGGTAGCAATGCCGCCGGAGCATCGCACCGGGCCCTCATACATGCGGGGTGGTGTGGTGGCATGTCCGAAGAGGCAGGACGCGTCTCCGGGGCGTGGCCCCCCCTCACGGACGGCGATGTCACGGTAGTAGACGTTCTGCGGTAACGATGCGGCGTCAATATTACTAAATACTCGGAGCGCGATAAAATCATGAGTTTTTTTGCACGACGTGGGCACATGTTCTATAGGAACAATGGTATTTTTTCATAATTTTTGGTGATGGAGAAGTATCCGAAAAATTCCCTCTACGCGGATTGCCCTTCGCGCGTCTACGACTGTGGCCGGCGGCCTCCGGGGACTAGCATGTCGCCAAATCTTGCGTAGGCGGCCTCTCACAAGTCTGGAAGTGTTGTGGCGGTTGCAAACGCCCGGCACGCGTGTCCGGGGTGTGCCCCCATCACGAACGGCGCCGCCGCCGGCACCTGGAGGGGGGAAACGGACGCGTCGGGTCTACACGGAGGGGATCTTGCTGTGGGTCTGGCCCGGATGTTGCTCCAAAGTGTTCCTATGGGCTGACCTAACACAACCGGGTGGGGAGGTCCATTGGTCAAAGCCCGTCTGTGCAAAGTCAAATGGCTAGATCCCATGGTCAAACACTACAGGGTTAGGCGGGACGGGGGCACTGGGGGTAGCAATGCCGCCGGAGCGTCGCACCGGGCCCTCATACATGCGGGGTGGTGTGGTGGCATGTCCGAAGAGGCGGGACGCGTCTCCGGGGCGTGGCCCCCCTCACGGACGGCGATGACACGGCAGTAGACGTTCTGCGGTAACGATGCGGCGTCAATATTAATAATACTCGGAGCGCGATAAAATCATGAGTTTTTTTGCACGACGTGGGCATGATGGTAATTTTTCATAATTTTTGGTGATGGAGAAGTATCCGAAAAATTCCCTCTACGCGGATTGCCCTTCGCGCGTCTACGGCTGTGGCCGGCGGCCTCCTAGGGCTAGCATGCCGCCAAATCTTGCGTAGGCGTCCTCTCACAAGTCTGGAAGTGTTGTGGCGGTTGCAAACGCCTGACTCGCGTGTCCGGGGTGTGCCCCCCCTCACGGACGGCGCCGCCGCCGGCACCTGAAGGGGGAAACGGACGCGTCGGGTCTACACGGAGGGGATCTTGCTGTGGGTCTGGCCCGGATGTTGCTCCAAAGTGTTCCTATGGGCTGACCTAACACAACCGGGTGGGGACGTCCACTGGTCAAAGCCCGTCCGTGCAAAGTCAAAGGGCTAGATCCCGTGGTCAAACGCTACAGGGTTAGGCGGGACAGGGGCACTGGGGGTAGCAATGCCACCGGAGCGTCGCACCAGGCCCTCATACATGCGAGGTGGTGTGGTGACATGTCCGAAGAGGCGGGACGCGTCTCCGGGGCGTGGCCCCCCCTCACGGACGGCGATGACACGGTAGTAGATGTTCTGCGGTAACGATGCGACGTCAATATTACTAAATACTCGGAGCACGATAAAATTATGAGTTTTTTTGCACGACGTGGGCACATGTGCTATAGGAACGACGATATTTTTTCATAATTTTTGGTGATGGAGAAGTATCCAAAAAATTCCCTCTACGCGGATTGCCCTTCGCACGTCTACGGCTGTGGCCGGCGGCCTCCGAGGGTTAGCATGCCGCCAAATCTTGCGTAGGTGGCCTCTCACAACTCTAGAAGTGTTGTGGCGGTTGCAAACGCCCGTCACGCATGTCCGGGGTGTGCCCCCCTCACGGACGGCGCTGCCGCCGGCACCTGGAGGGGGGAAACGGACGCGTCGGGTCTACACGGAGGGGATCTTGCTGTGGGTCTGGCCCGGATGTTGCTCCAAAGTGTTCCAATGGGCTGACCTAACACAACCGGGTGGGGAGGTCCACTGGTCAAAGCCCGTCTGTGCAAAGTCAAAGGGCTAGATCCCATGGTCAAACGCTACAGGGTTAGGCGGGACGGGGGCACTGGGGGTAGCAATGCCGCCGGAGCATCGCACCGGGCCCTCATACATGCGGGGTGGTGTGGTGGCATGTCCGAAGAGGCAGGACGCGTCTCCGGGGCATGGCCCCCCCTCACGGACGGCGATGTCACGGTAGTAGACGTTCTGCGATAACGATGCGGCGTCAATATTACTAAATACTCGGAGCGCGATAAAATCATGAGTTTTTTTGCACGACGTGGGCACATGTTCTATACGAACGATGGCATTTTTTCATAATTTTTGGTGATGGAGAAGTATCTGAAAAATTCCCTCTACGCGGATTGCCCTTCGCGCGTCTACGGCTGTGGCCGGCGGCCTCCGGGGGCTAGCATGCCGCCAAATCTTGCGTAGGCGGCCTCTCACAAGTCTGGAAGTGTTGTGGCGGTTGCAAACCCCCGGCACGCGTGTCCGGGTTGTGCCCCCCTCACGGACGGCGCCGCCGCCGGCACCTGGAGGGGGGAAACGGACGCGTCGGGTCTACACGGATGGGATCTTGCTGTGGGTCTGGCCCGGATGTTGCTCCAAAGTGTTCCTATGGGCTGACCTAACACAACCGGGTGGGGAGGTCCTCTGGTCAAAGCCCGTCCGTGCAAAGTCAAAGGGCTAGATCCCGTGGTCAAACGCTACAGGGTTAGGCGGGACGGGGGCACTGGGGGTAGCAATGCCACCGGAGCGTCGTACCGAGCCCTCATACATGCGGGGTGGTGTGGTGGCATGTCCGAAGAGGCGGGACGCGTCTCCGGGGCGTGGCCCCCCCTCACGGACGGCGATGACACGGTAGTAGACGTTCTGCAGTAACGATGCGGCGTCAATATTAATAATACTCGGAGCACGATAAAATCATGAGTTTTTTTGCATGATGTGGGCACATGTGCTATAGGAACGATGGTATTTTTTCATAATTTTTGGTGATGAAGAAGTATCCGAAAAATTCCCTCTACGCGGATTGCCCTTCGCGCGTCTATGGCTGTGGCCGGCGGCCTCCGGGGGCTAGCATGCCGCCAAATCTTGCGTAGGTGGCCTCTCACAAGTCTGTAAGTGTTGTGGCGGTTGCAAATGCCCGGCACGCGTGTCCGGGGTGTGCCCCCCCTCACGGACAGTGCCGCCGCTGGCACCTGGAGGGGGGAAACGGACGCGTCGGGTCTACACGGAGGGGATCTTGCTATGGGTCTGGCCCGGATGTTACTCCAAAGTTTTCCTGTGGGCTGACCTAACACAACCGGGTGGGGAGGTCCACTGGTCAAAGCCCGTCCGTGCAAAGTCAAAGGGCTAGATCCCATGGTCAAACGCTACAGGGTTAGGCGGGACGGGGGCACTGGGGGTAGCAATGCCACCAGAGCGTCGCACCGGGCCCTCATACATGCGGGGTGGTGTGGTGGCATGTCCGAAGAGGCGGGACGCGTCTCCGGGGCGTGCCCCCCCCCCCTTCACGGACGGCGATGACACGGTAGTAGACATTCTGCGGTAACGATGCGGCGTCAATATTACTAAATACTCAGAGCGCGATAAAATCATGAGTTTTTTGCACGACGTGGGCACATGTGCTATAGGAACGATGGTATTTTTCATAATTTTTGGTGATGGAGAAGTATCCGAAAAATTCCCTCTACGCGGAGTGCCCTTCGCGCGTCTACGGCTGTGGCCGGCGGCTTCCGGGGGCAAGCATGCCGCCAAATCTTGCGTAGGCGGCCTCTCACAAGTCTGGAAGTGTTGTGGCGGTTGCAAACGCCCGGCACGCGTGTCCGGGGTGTGCCCCCCCTCATGGACGGCGCCGTCGCCGGCACCTGGAGGGGGGAAACGGACGCGTCGGGTCTACACGGAGGGGATCTTGCTGCGGGTTTGGCCCGGACGTTGCTCCAAAGTGTTCCTATGGGCTGACCTAACACAACTAGGTGGGGAGGTCCACTGGTGAAAGCCCGTCCGTGGAAAGTCAAAGGGCTAGATCCTGTGGTCAAACGCTACAGGGTTAGGCGGGACGGGGGCACTGTGGTAGCAATGCCACCGGAGCATCGCACCAGGCCCTCATACATGCGGGATGGTGTGGTGGCATGTCCGAAGAGGCGGGACGCGTCTCCGGGACGTGGTCCCCCTCACGGACGGCGATGACACGGTAGTAGACGTTCTGCGGTAACGATGCGGCGTCAATATTAATAATACTCGGAGCGCGATAAAATCATGAGTTTTTTTGCATGACGTGGGCACATGTGCTATAGGAACGATGGTATTTTTTCATAATTTTTGGTGATGGAGAAGTATCCGAAAAATTCCCTGTACGCGGATTGCCCTTCGCGCATCTACGGCTGTGGCCGGCGGCTTCCGGGGGCTAGCATGCCGCCAAATTTTGCGTAGGCGGCCTCTCACAAGTCTGGAAGTATTGTGGCGGTTGCAAAGCTCGGCACGCGTGTCCGGGGTGTGCCCCCCCTCACGGACGGCGCCGCCGCCGGCACCTGCAGGGGGTAAATGGACGAGCCGGGTCTACATGGAGGGGATCTTGCTGTGGGTCTCGCCCGGATGTTGCTCCAAAGTGTTCCTATGGGCTGACCTAACACAACCGGGTGGGGAGGTCCACTGGTCAAAGCCCGTCCGTGCAAACTCAAAGGGCTAGATCCCATGGTCAAACGCTACAGGGTTAGGCGGGACGGGGGCACTGGGGGTAGCAATGCCACCGGAGCATCGTACCGGGCCCTCATACATGCGGCGTGGTGTGGTGGCATGTCCGAAGAGGCGGGACGCGTCTCCGGGGCATGGCCCCCCCTCACGGACGGTGATGACACGGTAGTAGATGTTTTGCGGTAACGATGCGGCTTCAA
>NW_021209475.1:37235-39300 GCF_002162155.2 Triticum dicoccoides
CCTCTCACAAGTCTGGAAGTGTTGTGGCGGTTGCAAACGCCTGACTCGCGTGTCCGGGGTGTGCCCCCCCTCACGGACGGCGCCGCCGCCGGCACCTGAAGGGGGAAACGGACGCGTCGGGTCTACACGGAGGGGATCTTGCTGTGGGTCTGGCCCGGATGTTGCTCCAAAGTGTTCCTATGGGCTGACCTAACACAACCGGGTGGGGACGTCCACTGGTCAAAGCCCGTCCGTGCAAAGTCAAAGGGCTAGATCCCGTGGTCAAACGCTACAGGGTTAGGCGGGACAGGGGCACTGGGGGTAGCAATGCCACCGGAGCGTCGCACCAGGCCCTCATACATGCGAGGTGGTGTGGTGACATGTCCGAAGAGGCGGGACGCGTCTCCGGGGCGTGGCCCCCCCTCACGGACGGCGATGACACGGTAGTAGATGTTCTGCGGTAACGATGCGACGTCAATATTACTAAATACTCGGAGCACGATAAAATTATGAGTTTTTTTGCATGACGTGGGCACATGTGCTATAGGAACGACGATATTTTTTCATAATTTTTGGTGATGGAGAAGTATCCAAAAAATTCCCTCTACGCGGATTGCCCTTCGCACGTCTACGGCTGTGGCCGGCGGCCTCCGAGGGTTAGCATGCCGCCAAATCTTGCGTAGGTGGCCTCTCACAACTCTAGAAGTGTTGTGGCGGTTGTAAACGCCCGTCACGCGTGTCCGGGGTGTGCCCCCCCTCACGGACGGCGCTGCCGCCGGCACCTGGAGGGGGGAAACGGACGCGTCGGGTCTACACGGAGGGGATCTTGCTGTGGGTCTGGCCCGGATGTTGCTCCAAAGTGTTCCAATGGGCTGACCTAACACAACCGGGTGGGGAGGTCCACTGGTCAAAGCCCGTCTGTGCAAAGTCAAAGGGCTAGATCCCATGGTCAAACGCTACAGGGTTAGGCGGGACGGGGGCACTGGGGGTAGCAATGCCGCCGGAGCATCGCACCGGGCCCTCATACATGCGGGGTGGTGTGGTGGCATGTCCGAAGAGGCAGGACGCGTCTCCGGGGCATGGCCCCCCCTCACGGACGGCGATGTCACGGTAGTAGACGTTCTGCGATAACGATGCGGCGTCAATATTACTAAATACTCAGAGCGCGATAAAATCATGAGTTTTTTTGCACGACGTGGGCACATGTTCTATAGGAACGATGGCATTTTTTCATAATTTTTGGTGATGGAGAAGTATCTGAAAAATTCCCTCTACGCGGATTGCCCTTCGCGCGTCTACGGCTGTGGCCGGCGGCCTCCGGGGGCTAGCATGCCGCCAAATCTTGCGTAGGCGGCCTCTCACAAGTCTGGAAGTGTTGTGGCGGTTGCAAACCCCCGGCACGCGTGTCCGGGTTGTGCCCCCCTAACGGACGGCGCCGCCGCCGGCACCTGGAGGGGGGAAACGGACGCGTCGGGTCTACACGGATGGGATCTTGCTGTGGGTCTGGCCCGGATGTTGCTCCAAAGTGTTCCTATGGGCTGACCTAACACAACCGGGTGGGGAGGTCCTCTGGTCAAAGCCCGTCCGTGCAAAGTCAAAGGGCTAGATCCCGTGGTCAAACGCTACAGGGTTAGGCGGGACGGGGGCACTGGGGGTAGCAATGCCACCGGAGCGTCGTACCGAGCCCTCATACATGCGGGGTGGTGTGGTGGCATGTCCGAAGAGGCGGGACGCGTCTCCGGGGCGTGGCCCCCCCTCACGGACGGCGATGACACGGTAGTAGACGTTCTGCAGTAACGATGCGGCGTCAATATTAATAATACTCGGAGCACGATAAAATCATGAGTTTTTTTGCATGATGTGGGCACATGTGCTATAGGAACGATGGTATTTTTTCATAATTTTTGGTGATGAAGAAGTATCCGAAAAATTCCCTCTACGCGGATTGCCCTTCGCGCGTCTATGGCTGTGGCCGGCGGCCTCCGGGGGCTAGCATGCCGCCAAATCTTGCGTAGGTGGCCTCTCACAAGTCTGTAAGTGTTGTGGCGGTTGCAAATGCCCGGCACGCGTGTCCGGGGTGTGCCCC
>NW_021209475.1:40600-49060 GCF_002162155.2 Triticum dicoccoides
ATGACACGGTAGTAGATGTTTTGCGGTAACGATGCGGCTTCAATATTACTAAATACTCGGAGCACGATAAAATCATGAGTTTTTTTGCATGACGTGGGCACGCGTGTCCGGGGTGTGCCCCCCCCCCTCACGGACGGCGCTGCCGCCGGCACCTGGGGGGGGGGGGAACGGACGCGTCAGGTCTACACGAAGGGGATCTTGCTGTGGGTCTGGCCCTGATGTTGCTCCAAACTGTTCCTATGGGTTGACCTAACACAACCGGGTGGGGAGGTCCACTGGTCAAAGCCCGTCCGTGCAAAGTCAAAGGGCTATATCCCGTGGTCAAACGCTACAGGGTTAGGCAGGACGGGGGCACTGGGGGGGTAGCAATGCCACCGGTGCATCGCACCAGGCCCTCATACATGCGGGTTGGTGTGGTGGCATGTCCGAAGAGGCGGGACACGTCTCCGGGGAGTGGCCCCCCCTCACGGACGGTGATGACACGGTAGTAGATGTTCTGCGGTAACGATGCGTTGTCAATATTAATAATACTCGGAGCGCGATAAAATCATGAGTTTTTTGCACGACGTGGGCACATGTGCTATAGGAACGATGGTATTTTTTCATAATTTTTGGTGATGAAGAAGTATCCGAAAAATTCCCTCTACGCGGATTGCCCTTCGCGCGTCTATGGCTGTGGCCGGCGGCCTCCGGGGGCTAGCATGCCGCCAAATCTTGCGTAGGTGGCCTCTCACAAGTCTGTAAGTGTTGTGGCGGTTGCAAATGCCCGGCACGCGTGTCCGGGGTGTGCCCCCCCTCACGGACAGTGCCGCCGCTGGCACCTGGAGGGGGGAAACGGACGCGTCGGGTCTACACGGAGGGGATCTTGCTATGGGTCTGGCCCGGATGTTACTCCAAAGTTTTCCTGTGGGCTGACCTAACACAACCGGGTGGGGAGGTCCACTGGTCAAAGCCCGTTCGTGCAAAGTCAAAGGGCTAGATCCCATGGTCAAACGCTACAGGGTTAGGCGGGACGGGGGCACTGGGGGTAGCAATGCCACCAGAGCGTCGCACCGGGCCCTCATACATGCGGGGTGGTGTGGTGGCATGTCCGAAGAGGCGGGACGCGTCTCCGGGGCGTGCCCCCCCCCCTTCACGGACGGCGATGACACGGTAGTAGACATTCTGCGGTAACGATGCGGCGTCAATATTACTAAATACTCAGAGCGCGATAAAATCATGAGTTTTTTGCATGACGTGGGCACATGTGCTATAGGAACGATGGTATTTTTCATAATTTTTGGTGATGGAGAAGTATCCGAAAAATTCCCTCTACGCGGAGTGCCCTTCGCGCGTCTACGGCTGTGGCCGGCGGCTTCCGGGGGCAAGCATGCCGCCAAATCTTGCGTAGGCGGCCTCTCACAAGTCTGGAAGTGTTGTGGCGGTTGCAAACGCCCGGCACGCGTGTCCGGGGTGTGCCCCCCCCCCTCACGAACGGCGCCGCCGCCGGCACCTGGAGGGGGGAAACGGACGCGTCGGGTCTACACGGAGGGGATCTTGCTGTGGGTCTGGCCCGGATGTTGCTCCAAAGTGTTCCTATGGGCTGACCTAACACAACCGGGTGGGGAGGTCCACTGGTCAAAGCCCGTCTGTGCAAAGTCAAAGGGCTAGATCCCATGGTCAAACACTACAGGGTTAGGCGGGACGGGGGCACTGGGGGTAGCAATGCCGCCGGAGCGTCGCACCGGGCCCTCATACATGCGGGGTGGTGTGGTGGCATGTCCGAAGAGGCGGGACGCGTCTCCGGGGCGTGGCCCCCCCTCACGGACGGCGATGACACGGTAGTAGACGTTCTGCGGTAACGATGCGGCGTCAATATTACTAAATACTCGGAGCGCGATAAAATCATGAGTTTTTTTGCATGACGTGGGCACATGTGCTATAGGAACGATGGTAATTTTTCATAATTTTTGGTGATGGAGAAGTATCTGAAAAATCCCCTCTATGTGGATTGCCCTTCGCGCGTCTACGGCTGTGGCCGGCGGCCTCCGGGGGCTAGCATGCCGCCAAATCTTGCGTAGGCGGCCTCTCACAAGTCTGTAACTGTTGTGGCGGTTGCAGACGCCCGGCACGCGTGTCCGGGGTGTGCCACCCCTCACGGACGGCGCCGACGCCAGCACCTGGAGGGGGGAAACGGACGCGTCGGGTTTACACGGAGGGGATCTTGCTGTGGGTCTGGCCCGGATGTTGCTCCAAAGTGTTCCTATGGGCTGACCTAACACAACCGGGTGGGGAGGTCCACTGGTCAAAGCTCGTCCGTGCAAAGTCAAAGGGCTAGATCCCGTGGTCAAACGCTACAGGGTTAGGCGGGACGGGGGCACTGGGGGGTATCAATGCCACCGGAGCGTCGCACCGGGCCCTCATACATGCGGGGTGGTGTGGTGGCATGTCCGAAGAGGCGGGACGCGTCTCCGGGGCGTGGCCCCCCCTCACGGACGGCGATGACACGGTAGTAGACGTTCTGCGGTAACGATGCGGCGTCAATATTAATAATACTCGGAGCGCGATAAAATCATGAGTTTTTTTGCACGACGTGGGCATGATGGTAATTTTTCATAATTTTTGGTGATGGAGAAGTATCCGAAAAATTCCCTCTACGCGGATTGCCCTTCGCGCGTCTACGGCTGTGGCCGGCGGCCTCCTAGGGCTAGCATGCCGCCAAATCTTGCGTAGGCGGCCTATCACAAGTCTGGAAGTGTTGTGGCGGTTGCAAATGCCTGACTCGCGTGTCCGGGGTGTGCCCCCCTCACGGACGGCGCCGCCACCGGCACCTGAAGGGGGAAACGGACGCGTCGGGTCTACACGGAGGGGATCTTGCTGTGGGTCTGGCCCGGATGTTGCTCCAAAGTGTTCCTATGGGCTGACCTAACACAACCGGGTGGGGAGGTCCACTGGTCAAAGCCCGTCCGTGCAAAGTCAAAGGGCTAGATCCCGTGGTCAAACGCTACAGGGTTAGGCGGGATAGGGGCACTCGGGGGTAGCAATGCCACCGGAGCGTCGCACCAGGCCCTCATACATGCGAGGTGGTGTGGTGACATGTCCGAAGAGGCGGGACGCGTCTCCGGGGCGTGGCCCCCTCTCACGGACGGCGATGACACGGTAGTAGACGTTCTGCGGTAACGATGCGACGTCAATATTACTAAATACTTGGAGCACGATAAAATCATGAGTTTTTTTGCACGACGTGGGCACATGTGCTATAGGAACGACGATATTTTTTCATAATTTTTGGTGATGGAGAAGTATCCAAAAAATTCCCTCTACGCGGATTGCCCTTCGCGCGTCTACGGCTGTGGCCGGCGGCCTCCGAGGGTTAGCATGCCGCCAAATCTTGCGTAGGCAGCCTCTCACAAGTCTGGAAGTGTTGTGGCGGTTGCAAACCCCCGACACGCGTGTCCGGGGTGTGCCCCCCTCACGGACGGCGCCGCCGCCGGCACCTAGAGGGGGGAAACGGAAGCGTCGGGTCTACACAGAGGGATTTTGCTGTGGGTCTGGCCCGGATGTTGCTCCAAAGTGTTCCTATGGGCTGACCTAACACAACCGGGTGGGGAGGTCCACTGGTCAAAGCCCGTCCGTGCAAAGTCAAAGGGCTAGATCCCATGGTCAAACGCTACAGGGTTAGGCGGGACGGGGGCACTGGGGGGTAGCAATGCCGCCGGAACGTCGCACCGGGCCCTCATAAATGCAGGGTGGTGTGGTGGCATGTCCGAAGAGGCAGGACGCGTCTCCGGGGCGTGGCCCCCCCTCACGGACGGTGATGTCACGGTAGTAGACATTCTGCGGTAACGATGCGGCGTCAATATTACTAAATACTCGGAGCGCGATAAAATCATGAGTTTTTTTGCACGACGTGGGCACATGTTCTATAGGAACGATGGTATTTTTTCATAATTTTTGGTGATGGAGAAGTATCCGAAAAATTCCCTCTACGCGGATTGCCCTTCGCGCGTCTACGACTGTGGCCGGCGGCCTCCGAGGGCTAGCATGCCGCCAAATCTTGCGTAGGCGGCCTCTCACAAGTCTGGAAGTGTTGTGGCGGTTGCAAACCCCCGAAACGCGTGTCCGGGGTGTGCCCCCCTCACGGACGGCGCCGTCGCCGGCACCTAGAGGGGGGAAACGGAAGCGTCGGGTCTACACGGAGGGATCTTGCTGTGGGTCTGGCCCGGATGTTGCTCCAAAGTGTTCCTATGGGCTGACCTAACACAACCGGGTGGGGAGGTCCACTGGTCAAAGCCCGTCTGTGCAAAGTCAAAGGGCTAGATCCCGTGGTCAAATGCTACAGGGTTAGGCGGGATGAGGGCACTGGGGGTAGCAATGCCACCGGAGCATCGTACCGGGCCCTCATACATGCGGGGTGGTGTGGTGGCATGTCCGAAGAGGCGGGACGCGTCTCCGGGCGTGGCCCCCCCTCACGGACGACGATGACACGGTAGTAGACATTCTGCGCTAATGATGCAGCGTCAATATTACTAAATACTCGGAGCGCGATAAAATCATGAGTTTTTTTGCACGACATGGGCACATGTGCTATAGGAACGATGGTAATTTTTCATAATTTTTGGTGATGGAGAAGTATCCGAAAAATTCCCTCTACGCGGATTGCCCTTCGCGCGTCTACGGCTGTGGTCGGCGGCCTCCGGGGGCTAGCATGTCGCCAAATCTTGCGTAGGCGGCCTCTCACAAGTCTGGAAGTGTTGTGCCGGTTGCAAACGCCCGGCACGCGTGTCCAGGGTGTGCCCCCCCCCTCACGAACGGCGCAGCCGCCGGCACCTGGAGGGGGGAAACGGACGCGTCGGGTCTACACGGAGGGGATCTTGCTGTGGGTCTGGCCCGGATGTTGCTCCAAAGTGTTCCTATGGGATGACCTAACACAACCGGGTGGGGAGGTCCACTGGTCAAAGCCCGTCTGTGCAAAGTCAAAGGGCTAGATCCCATGGTCAAACGCTACAGGGTTAGGCGGGACGGGGGCACTGGGGGGTAGCAATGCCGCCGGAGCGTCGCACCGGGCCCTCATACATGCGGGGTGGTGTGGTGGCATGTCCGAAGAGGCGGGACGCGTCTCCGGGGCGTGGCCCCCCCTCACGGACGGCGATGACACGGTAGTAGACGTTCTGCGGTAGCGATGCGACGTCAATATTACTAAATACTCGGAGCGCGATAAAATCATGAGTTTTTTTGCACGACGTGGGCACATGTGCTATTGGAACGACGATATTTTTTCATAATTTTTGATGATGGAGAAGTATCCAAAAAATTCCCTCTACGCGGATTGCCCTTCGCGCGTCTACGGCTGTGGCCGGCGGCCTCCGAGGGTTAGCATGCCGCCAAATCTTGCGTAGGTGGCCTCTCACAAGTCTAGAAGTGTTGTGGCGGTTGCAAACGCTCGACACGCGTGTCTGGGGTGTGCCCCCCCTCACGGACGGCGCTGCCGCCGGCACCTGGAGGGGGGAAACGGACGCGTCGGGTCTACACGGAGGGGATCTTGCTGTGGGTCTGGCCCGGATGTTGCTCCAAAGTGTTCCTATGGGCTGACCTAACACAACCGGGTGGGGAGGTCCACTGGTCAAAGCCCGTCTGTGCAAAGTCAAACGGCTAGATCCCATGGTCAAACGCTACAGGGTTAGGCGGGACGGGGGCACTGGGGGTAGCAATGCCGCCGGAGCATCGCACCGGGCCCTCATACATGCGGGGTGGTGTGGTGGCATGTCCGAAGAGGCAAGACGCGTCTCCGGGGCGTGGCCCCCCCTCACGGACGGCGATGTCACGATAGTAGACCTTCTGCGGTAACGATGCGGCGTCAATATTACTAAATACCCGGAGCGTGATAAAATCATGAGTTTTTTTGCACGACTTGGGCACATGTTCTATAGGAACGATGGTATTTTTTCATAATTTTTGGTGATGGAGAAGTATCCGAAAAATTCCCTCTACGCGGTTTGCCCTTCGCGCGTCTACGGCTGTGGCCGGCGGCCTCCGGGGGCTAGCATGCCGCCAAATCTTGCGTAGGCGGCCTCTCACAAGTCTGGAAGTGTTGTGGCGGTTGCAAACCCCCGGCACGCGTGTCCGGGGTGGGCCCCCCTCACGGACGGCGCCGTCACCGGCACCTGGAGGGGGGAAACGGACGCGTCGGGTCTACACGGAGGGGATCTTGCTGTGGGTCTGGCCCGGATGTTGCTCCAAAGTGTTCCTATGGGCTGACCTAACACAACCGGGTGGGGAGGTCCACTGGTCAAAGCCCGTCCGTGCAAAGTCAAAGGGCTAGATCCCGTGGTCAAACGCTACAGGGTTAGGCGGGACGGGGGCACTGGGGTAGCAATGCCACCGGAGCGTCGTACCGAGCCCTCATACATGCGGGGTGGTGTGGTGGCATGTCCGAAGAGGCGGGACGCGTCTCCGGGGCGTGGCCCCCCCTCATGGACGGTGATGACACGGTAGTAGACGTTCTGCAGTAACGATGCGGCGTCAATATTAATAATACTCGGAGCGCGATAAAATCATGAGTTTTTTTGCACGACGTGGGCCCATGTGCTATAGGAACGATGGTATTTTTTCATAATTTTTGGTGATGGAGAAGTATCCGAAAAATTCCCTCTACGCGGATTGCCCTTCGCGCGTCTATGGCTGTGGCCGGCGGCCTCCGGGGGCTAGCATGCCGCCAAATCTTGCGTAGGTGGCCTCTCACAAGTCTGTAAGTGTCGTGGCGGTTGCAAATGCCCGGCACGCGTGTCCGGGGTGTGCCCCCCCTCACGGACAGTGCCGCCGCTGGCACCTGGAGGGGGGAAACGGATGCGTCGGGTCTACACGAAGGGGATCTTGCTATGGGTCTGGCCCGGATGTTACTCCAAAGTTTTCCTGTGGGCTGACCTAACACAACCGGGTGGGGAGGTCCACTGGTCAAAGCCCGTCCGTGCAAAGTCAAAGGGCTAGATCCCATGGTCAAACGCTACAGGGTTAGGTAGGACGGGGGCACTGGGGGTAGCAATGCCACCAGAGCGTCGCACCGGGCCCTCATGCATGCGGGGTGGTGTGGTGGCATGTCCGAAGAGGCGGGACGCGTCTCCGGGGCGTGCCCCCCCCCTTCACGGACGGCGATGACACTGTAGTAGTCATTCTGCGGTAACGATGCGGCGTCAATATTACTAAATACTCAGAGCGCGATAAAATCATGAGTTTTTTGCACGACGTGGGCACATGTGCTATAGGAACGATGGTATTTTTTCATAATTTTTGGTGATGGAGAAGTATCCGAAAAATTCCCTCTACGCGGAGTGCCCTTCGCGCGTATACGGCTGTGGCCGGCGGCTTCCGGGGGCAAGCATGCCGCCAAATCTTGCGTAGGTGGCCTCTCACAAGTCTGGAAGTGTTGTGGCGGTTGCAAACGCCCGGCACGCGTGTCCGGGGTGTGCCCCCCCTCATGGACGGCGCCGTCGCCGGCACCTGGAGGGGGGAAACGGACGCGTCGGGTCTACACGGAGGGGATCTTGCTGTGGGTTTGGCCCGGACGTTGCTCCAAAGTGTTCCTATGGGCTGACCTAACACAACTAGGTGGGGAGGTCCACTGGTGAAAGCCCGTCCGTGGAAAGTCAAAGGGCTAGATCCTGTGGTCAAACGCTACAGGGTTAGGCGGGACGGGGGCACTGTGGTAGCAATGCCACTGGAGCATCGCACCAGGCCCTCATACATGCGGGATGGTGTGGTGGCATGTCCGAAGAGGCGGGACGCGTCTCCGGGACGTGGTCCCCCTCACGGACGGCGATGACACGGTAGTAGACGTTCTGCGGTAACGATGCGGCGTCAATATTAATAATACTCGGAGCGCGATAAAATCATGAGTTTTTTTGCATGATTTTTGGTGATGGAGAAGTATCCGAAAAATTCCCTGTACGCGGATTGCCCTTCGCGCATCTACGGCTGTGGCCGGCGGCCTCCGGGGGCTAGCATGCCGCCAAATTTTGCGTAGGCGGCCTCTCACAAGTCTGGAAGTATTGTGGCGGTTGCAAAGCGCGGCACGCGTGTCCGGGGTGTGCCCCCCCTCACGGACGGCGCCGCCGCCGGCACCTGCAGGGGGTAAATGGACGAGCCGGGTCTACATGGAGGGGATCTTGCTGTGGGTCTGGCCCGGATGTTGCTCCAAAGTGTTCCTATGGGCTGACCTAACACAACCGGGTGGGGAGGTCCACTGGTCAAAGCCCGTCCGTGCAAACTCAAAGGGCTAGATCCCATGGTCAAACGCTACAGGGTTAGGCGGGACGGGGGCACTGGGGGTAGCAATGCCACCGGAGCATCGTACCGGGCCCTCATACATGCGGCGTGGTGTGGTGGCATGTCCGAAGAGGCGGGACGCGTCTCCGGGGCATGGCCCCCCCTCACGGACGGTGATGACACGGTAGTAGATGTTTTGCGGTAACGATGCGGCTTCAA
>NW_021209475.1:49525-59715 GCF_002162155.2 Triticum dicoccoides
GACGCGTCAGGTCTACACGAAGGGGATCTTGCTGTGGGTCTGGCCCCGATGTTGCTCCAAACTGTTCCTATGGGCTGACCTAACACAACCGGGTGGGGAGGTCCACTGGTCAAAGCCCGTCCGTGCAAAGTCAAAGGGCTATATCCCGTGGTCAAACGCTACAGGGTTAGGCAGGACGGGGGCACTGGGGGGGTAGCAATGCCACCGGTGCATCGCACCAGGCCCTCATACATGCGGGTTGGTGTGGTGGCATGTCCGAAGAGGCGGGACACGTCTCCGGGGAGTGGCCCCCCCTCACGGACGGTGATGACACGGTAGTAGATGTTCTGCGGTAACGATGCGTTGTCAATATTAATAATACTCGGAGCGCGATAAAATCATGAGTTTTTTGCACGACGTGGGAACATGTGCTATAGGAACGATGGTATTTTTTCATAATTTTTGGTGATGGAGAAGTATCCGAAAAATTCCGTCTACGCGGATTGCCCTTCGCGCGTCTACGGCTGTGGCCGGCGGCCTCCGGGGGCTAGCATGCCGCCAAATCTTGCGTAGGCGGCCTCTCACAAGTCTGTAAGTGTTGTGGCGGTTGCAAACGCCCGGCACGCGTGTCCGGGGTGTGCCCCCCTCACGGACGGTGCCGCCGCCGGCAGCTGGAGGGGGGAAACAAACGCGTCGGGAGGTCCAAAGTGTTCCTATGGGCTGACCTAACACAACCGGGTGGGGAGGTCCACTGGTCAAAGCCCGTCCGTGCAAAGTCAAAGGGCTAGATCCGATGGTCAAACGCTACAGGGTTAGGCGAGACGGGGGCACTGGGGGTAGCAATGCCACCGGAGCGTCGCACCGGGCCCTCATACATGCGGGGTGGTGAGGTGGCATGTCCGAAGAGGAGGGACGCGTCTCCGAGGCGTGCCCCCCCCCCCTCACAGACGGCGATGACACGGTAGTAGACGTTCCGCGGTAACAATGCGGCGTCAATATTACTAAATACTCGAAGCGCGATAAAATCATGAGTTTTTTTGCACGACGTGGGAACATGTACTATAGGAACGATGGTAATTTTTCATAATTTTTGGCGATAGGGAAGTATCCGAAAAATTCCCTCCACGGATTGCCCTTCGCACGTCTACGGCTGTGGTCGGCGGCCTCCTGGGGCTAGCATGCCGCCAAATCTTGCGTAGGCGGCCTCTCACAAGTCTGGAAGTGTTGTGGCAGTTGCAAACACCCGGCACGCATGTCCGGGGTGTGGCCCTCCTCACGAACGGCGCCGCCGCCGGCACCTAGAGGGAGGAAACGGACGCGTCGGGTCTACACGGAGGGGATCTTGCTGCGGGTCTGGCCCGGATGTTGCTCCAAAGTGTTCCTATGGGCTGACCTAACACAACCGGGTGGGGAGGTCCACTGGTCAAAGCCCGTCCGTGCAAAGTCAAAGGGCTAGATCCCGTGGTCAAACGCTACAGGGTTAGGCAGGACGGGGGCACTGGGGTAGCAATGCCACCGGAGCGTCGCACCGGGCCCTCATACATGCGGGGTGGTGTGGTGGCATGTCCGAAGAGGCAAGACGCATCTCCGAGGCGTGGCCCCCCCTCACGGACGGCGATGACACGGTAGTAGACGTTTTGCGGTAACAATGCAGCGTCAATATTAATAATACTCGGAGCGCAATAAAATCATGAGTTTTTTTGCACCACGTGGGAACATGTGCTATAGGAACGATGGTATTTTTTCATAATTTTTGGTGACGGAGAAGTATCATAAAAATTCCCTCTACACGGATTGCCCTTCGCGCGTCTACGACTGTGGCCGGCGGCCTCCGGGGGCTAGCATGCCGCCAAATCTTGCGTAGGCCCTCTCAAAAATCTGGAAGTGTTGTGGCGGTTGCAAACGCCCCGCACGCGTGTCTGGGGTGTGCCCCCCTCATGAATGGCGCCGCCGCCGGCACCTGGAGGGGGGAAATGGACGCGTCGGGTCTACACGGAGGGGATCTTGCTGTGGGTCTGGCCCGGATGTTGCTCCAAAGTGTTCCTATGGGCTGACCTAACACAACCGGGTGGGGAGGTGCACTGGTCAAAGCCCGTCCGTGCAAAGTCAAAGGGCTAGATCCCGTGGTCAAACGCTACAGGGGTAGGCGGGACGGGGGCACTGGGGGTAGCAATGCCACCGGAGCGTCGCACCGGGCCCTCATACATGCGGGGTGGTGTGGTGGCATGTCCGAAGAGGCGGGACGCGTCGCCCCCCCTCACGGACGGCGATGACACGGTAGTAGACGTTCTGCGGTAACGATGTGGCGTCAATATTACTAAATACTCGGAGCGCGATAAAATCATGAGTTTTTTTGCATGACGTGGGCACATGTGCTATAGGAACGACGGTATTTTTTCAAAAAATTTGTTGATGGAGAAGTATCCGAAAAATTCCCTCTACCCGGATTGCCCTTCGCGCGTCTACGGCTGTGGCCGGCGGCCTCCGGGGGCTTGCATGCTGCCAAATCTTGCGTAGGCGGCCTCTCACAAGTCTGGAAGTGTTGTGGCGGTTGCAAACGCCCGGCACGCGTGCCCGGGGTGCGCCCCCCCTCACGGACGGCGCTGCCGCCGGCACCTGGGGGGGAACGGACACGTCAGGTCTACACAGAGGTGATCTTGTTGTGGGTCTGGCCCTGATGTTGCTCCAAACTGTTCCTATGGGCTGATCAAACACAACCGGGTGGGGAGGTCCACTGGTCAAAGCCCGTCCGTGCAAAGTCAAAGGGCTAGATCCCGTGGTCAACGCTACAGGGTTATGCAGGACGGGGGCACTAGGGGGGGTAGCAATGCCACCGGAGCATCGCACCAGGCCCTCATACATGCGGGTTGGTGTGGTGGCATGTACGAAGAGGCGGGACACGTCTCCGGGGCGTGCCCCCCCCCTCACGGACGGCGATGACACGGTAGTAGATGTTCTGCGGTAACGATGCGTTGTCAATATTAATAATACTCGGAGCGCGATAAAATCATGAGTTTTTTTGCACGACGTGGGAACATGTGCTATAGGAACGATGGTAATTTTTCATAATTTTTGGTGATAGGGAAGTATCCGAAAAATTCCCTCCACACGGATTGCCCTTCGCGCGTCTACGGCTGTGGTCGGCGGCCTCCGGGGGCTAGCATGCCGCCAAATCTTGCGTAGGCGGCCTCTCACAAGTCTGGAAGTGTTGTGGCGGTTGCAAACACCCGGCACGCGTGTTCGGAGTGTGGCCCCCCTCACGAACGGCGCCGCCGTCGGCACCTAGAGGGAGGAAACGGACGCGTCGGGTCTACACGGAGGGGATCTTGCTGTGGGTCTGGCCCGGATGTTGCTCCAAAGTGTTCCTATGGGCTGGCCTAACACAACCGGGTGGGGAGGTCCACTGGTCAAAGCCCATCCGTGCAAAGTCAAAGGGCTAGATCCCGTGGTCAAACGCTACAGGGTTAGGCGGGACGGGGGCACTTGGGGGGTAGCAATGCCACCGGAGCGTCGCACCGGGCCCTCATACATGCGGGGTGGTGTGGTGGCATGTCCGAAGAGGCGGGACGCGTCGCCCCCCCTCACGGACGGCGATGACATGGTAGTAGACGTTCTGCGGTAACGATGCGGCGTTAATATTACTAAATACTCGGAGCGCGATAAAATCATGAGTTTTTTTGCACGGCGTGGGCACATGTGCTATACGAACGATGGTATTTTTTCATAATTTTTGGTGATGGAGAAGTATCCGAAAATTTCCCTCTACGCGAATTGCCCTTCGCGCGTCTAAGGTTGTGGCCGGCGGCCTCCGGGGGCTAGCATGCCGCCAAATCTTGCGTAGGCGGCCTCTCACAAGTCTGTAAGTGTTGTGGCGGTTGCAAACGCACGGCACGCCTGTCCGGGGTGTGCCCCCCCTCACGGACGGCGCCGCCGCCGGCACTTGGAGGGGGGAAAAGGACGCGTCGGGTTTACACGAAGGGGATCTTGCTGTGGGTCTAGCAAAGATGTCGCTCCAAAGTGTTCGTACGGGTTGACCTAACACAACCGGGTGGGGAGGTCAACTGGTCAAAGCCCGTCCGTCCAAAGTCAAAGGGGTAGATCCCGTGGTTAAACGCTACAGGGTTAGGCGGGACGGGGGCACTGGGGGGGGGGTAGCAATGCCACCGGAGCATCGCACCGGGCCCTCATACATGCGGGGTGGTGTGGTGGCATGTCCGAAAAGGCGGGACGCATCTCCGGGGCGTGGCCCCCTCACGGACGGCGATGACATGGTAGTAGACGTTCTGCGGTAACGATGCGGCGTCAATATAAATAATACTCGGAGCGCGATAAAATCATGAGTTTTTTTGCACGACGTGGGCACAAGTGCTATAGGAACGATGGTATTTTTTCATAATTTTTGGTGATGGAGAAGAATCCGAAAAATTCCCTCTACGCGGATTGCCCTTCACACGTCTATGGCTGTGGCCGGCGGCCTCCGGGGGCTAGCATGCCGCCAAATCTTGCGTAGGCGGCCTCTCACAAGTCTGGAAGTGTTGTGGCGGTTGCAAACGCCCAGCACGCGTGTCCGGGGTGTGCCCCCCTCACGGACGGCGCCGCCGCCGGCACCTGGAGGGGGGAAACGGACGCGGCGGGTCTACTCGGAGGGGATCTTGTTGTGGGTCTGGCCCGGATGTTGCTCCAAAGTGTTCCTATGGGCTGACCTAACACAACCGGGTGGGGAGGTCCACTGGTCAAAGCCCGTCCGTGCAAAGTCAAAGGGCTAGATCCCGTGGTCAAACGCTACAGGGTTAGGGGGGACGGGGGCACTGGGGGGTAGCAATGCCACAGGAGCGTCGCACCGGGCCCTCATACATGCGGGGTGGTGTGGTGGCATGTCCGAAGAGGCGGGACACATCTCCGGGGCGTGCCCCCCCCCTCACGGACGTCGATGACACGGTAGTAGACGTTCTGCGGTAACGATGCGGTGTCAATATTACTAAATACTCGTAGCGCGATAAAATCATGAGTTTTTTTTGCATGACATGGGCACATGTGCTATAGGAACGATGGTAATTTTTCATAATTTTTGGTGATGGAGAAGTATCCGAAAAATTCCCTCTACGCGGATTGCCCTTCGCGCGTCTACGGCTGTGGCCGGCGGCCTCCGGGGGCTAGCATGCCACCAAATCTTGCGAAGGTGGCCTCTCACAAGTCTGGAAGTGTTGTGGCGGTTGCAAACGCCCGACACGCGTGTCCGGGGTGTGCCCCCTCTCAAGAACGGCGCCACCGCCGGCACTTGGAGGGGGGAAACGGACGCGTCGGGTCTACACGGAGGGGATCTTGTTGTGGGTCTGGCCCGGATGTTGCTCCAAAGTGTTCCTATGGGCTGACCTAACACAACCGGGTTGGGAGGTCCACTGGTCAAAGCCCGTCCGTGCAAAGTCAAAGAGCTAGATCCCGTGGTCAAACACTACAGGGTTAGGCGGGACGGGGGCACTGGGGGGTAGCAATGCCACCGGAGCGTCGCACCGGGCCCTCATACATGCGGGGTGGTGTGGTGGCATGTCCGAAGAGGCGGGACGCGTCTCCGGGGCGTGGCCCCCCCCTCACGGACGGCGATGACACGGTAGTAGACATTCTGCGGTAACGATGTGGCGTCAATATTACTAAATACTCGGAGCGCGATAAAATCATGAGTTTTTTTGCACGACGTGGGCACATGTGTTATAGGAACGACGATATTTTTTCATAATTTTTGTTGATGGAGAAGTATCCGAAAAATTCCCTCTACCCGGATTGCCCTTCGCGCGTCTACGGCTGTTGTCGGCGGCCTCCGGGGGCTAGCATGCTGCCAAATCTTGCGTAGGCGGCCTCTCACAAGTCTAGAAGTGTTGTGGCGGTTGCAAACGCCCGGCACGCGTGTCCGGGGTGTGCCCCCCCTCACGAACGGCGCCGCCGCCGGCACCTGGAGGGGGGAAACGGACGCGGCGGGTCTACTCGGAGGGGATCTTGCTGTGGGTCTGGCCCGGATGTTGCTCCAAAGTGTTCCTATGGGCTGACCTAACACAACCGGGTGGGGAGGTCCACTGGTCAAAGCCCGTCCGTGCAAAGTCAAAGGGCTAGATCCCGTGGTCAAAAGCTACAGGGTTAGGCGGGACGGGGGCACTGGGGGTAGCAATGCCACCGGAGCGTCGCACCAGGCCCTCATACATGCGGGTTGGTGTGGTGGCATGTCCGAAGAGGCGGGACGCGTCTCCGGGGCGTGGCCCCCCCTCACGGACGACGATGACACGGTAGTAGATGTTCTACGGTAACGATGCGTTGTCAATATTAATAATACTCGAAGCGCGATAAAATCATGAGTTTTTTTGCACGACGTGGGCACATGTGCTATAGGAACGACGATATTTTTTCATAATTTTTGGTGATGGAGAAGTATCCGAAAAATTCCCTCTACCCGGATTGCCCTTCGCGCGTCTACGGCTGTTGTCGGCGGCCTCCGGGGGCTAGCATGCTGCCAAATCTTGCGTAGGCGGCCTCTCACAAGTCTAGAAGTGTTGTGGCGGTTGCAAACGCCCGGCACGCGTGTCCGGGGTGTGCCCCCCCTCACGAACGGTGCCGCCGCCGGCACCTGGAGGGGGGAAACGGACGCGGCGGGTCTACTCGGAGGGGATCTTGCTGTGGGTCTGGCCCGGATGTTGCTCCAAAGTGTTCCTATGGGCTGACCTAACACAACCGGGTGGGGAGGTCCACTGGTCAAAGCCCGTCCGTGCAAAGTCAAAGGGCTAGATCCCGTGGTCAAACGCTACAGGGTTAGGCGGGACGGGGGCACTGGGGGTAGCAATGCCACCGGAGCATCGCACCGGGCCCTCATACATGCGGGGTGGTGTGGTGGCATGTCCGAAGAGGCGGGACGCGTCTCTGGGGCGTGGCCCCTCCCCTCATGGACGGCGATGACACGGTAGTAGACGTTCTGCGGTAACGATGCGGCGTCAATATTACTAAATACTCGGAGCACGATAAAATCATGAGTTTTTTTTGCAAGACATGGGCACATGTGCTATAGGAACGATGGTAATTTTTCATAATTTTTGGTGATGGAAAAGTATCCGAAAAATTCCCTCTACGTGGATTGCCCTTCGCGCGTCTACGGCTGTGGCCGGCGGCCTCCGGGGGCTAGCATGCCACCAACTCTTGCGAAGGTGGCCTCTCACAAGTCTGGAAGTGTTGTGGCGGTTGCAAATGCCCGACACGCGTGTCCGGGGTGTGCCCCCCCTCAAGAACGGCGCCGCCGCCGGCACTTGGAGGGGGGAAACAGACGCGTCGGGTCTACACGTTGGGGATCTTGCTGTGGGTCTGACCCGGATGTTGCTCCAAAGTGTTCCTATGGGCTGACCTAACACAACTGGGTGGGGAGGTCCACTGGTCAAAGCCCGTCCGTGCAAAGTCAAAGGGCTAGATCCCGTGGTCAAACACTACAGGGTTAGGCGGGACGGGGGCACTAGGGGTAGCAATGCCACCGGAGCGTCGCACCGGGCCCTCATACATGCGGGGTGGTGTGATGGCATGTCCGAAGAGGCGGGACGCGTCTCCGGGGCGTGCCCCCCCCCCCCTCACGGACGGCGATGACACGGTAGTAGACGTTCTGCGGTAACGATGCGGCGTCAATATTACTAAATACTCAGAGCGCGATAAAATCATGAGTTTTTTTGCACGACGTGGGCACATGTGCTATAGGAACGACGGTATTTTTTCATAATTTTTGTTGATGGAGAAGTATCCGAAAAATTCCCTCTACCCGGATTGCCCTTCGCGCGTCTACGGCTGTTGTCGGCGGCCTCCGGGGGCTAGCATGCTGCCAAATCTTGCGTAGGCGGCCTTTCACAAGTCTGGAAGTGTTGTGGCGGTTGCAAACGCCCGGCACGCGTGTCCGGGGTGTGCCCCCCTCATGAACGGTGCCGCCGCCGGCACCTGGAGGGGGGAAACGGACGCGGCGGGTCTACTCTGAGGGGATCTTACTGTGGGTCTGGCCCGGATGTTGCTCCAAAGTGTTCCTATGGGCTGACCTAACACAACCGGGTGGGGAGGTCCACTGGTCAAAGCCCGTCTGTGCAAAGTCAAAGGGCTAGATCCTGTGGTCAAAAGCTACAGGGTTAGGCGGGACGGGGGCACTGGGGGGGTAGCAATGCCACCGGAGCGTCGCACCAGGCCCTCATACATGCGGGTTGGTGTGGTGGCATGTCCGAAGAGGCGGGACGCGTCTCCGGGGCGTGGCCCCCCTCACGGACGACGATGACACGGTAGTAGATGTTCTACGGTAACGATGCGTTGTCAATTTTAATAATACTCGAAGCGCGATAAAATCATGAGTTTTTTTGCACGACGTGGGCACATGTGCTATAGGAACGATGGTGTTTTTTCATAATTTTTGGTGATGGAGAAGTATCTGAAAAGTTCCCTCTACGCGGATTGCCCTTCGCGCTTCTACGGCTGTGGCCGGTGGCCTCCGGGGGTTAGCATGCCGCCAAATCTTTCGTAGGCGGCCTATCACAAGTCTGTAAGTGTTGTGGCGGTTGCAAATGCCCGGCACGCGTGTTCGGGGTGTGCCCCCCTCACGGACGACGCCGCCGACGGCACCTGGAGGTGGGAAACGGACGCGTCGGGTTTACACGGAGTGGATCTTGCTGTGGGTCTGGCCCGGATGTCGCTCCAAAGTGTTCCTATGGGCTGACCTAACACAACCGGGTGGGGAGGTCCACTGGTCAAAGCCCGTCTGTGCAAAGTCAAAGGGCTAGATCCGGTGGTCAAACGCTACAGGGTTAGGCAGGACGGGGGCACTGGGGGGTAGCAACGCCACCGGAGCATCGCACCGGGCCCTCATACATGCGGGGTGGTTTGGTGGCATGTCCGAAGAGGCGGGACGTGTCTCCGGGGCGTGCCCCCCCTCACGGACGGTGATGACACGGTAGTAGACGTTCTGTGGTAACGATGTGGTGTCAATATTACTAAATACTCGCAGCGCAATAAAATCATGAGTTTTTTTGCACGACGTGGGCACATGTGCTATAGGAACGATGGTAATTTTTCATAATTTTTGGTGATAGGGAAGTATCCGAAAAATTCCCTCTACGCGGATTGCCCTTCGCGCGGCTACGGCTGTTGTCGGCGGCCTCCGAGGGCTAGCATGCCGCCAAATCTTGCATTGGCGGCCTCTCACAAGTCTGGAAGTGTTGTGGCAGTTGCAAACGCCCGGCACGCGTGTCCGGCGTGTGCCCCCCCTCACGAACGGCGCCGCCGCCGGCACCTGGAGGGGGGAAACGGATGCGTCGGGTGTACACGGAGGGTATCTTGTTGTGGGCTGGCCCGGATGTTGCTCCAAAGTGTTCCTATGGGCTGACCTAACACAACCGGGTGGGGAGGTCCACTCGTCTAAGCCCGTCCGTGCAAAGTCAAAGGGCTAGATCCTGTGGTCAAACGCTACAGGGTTAGGCGGGACGGGGGCACTGGGGGTAGCAATGCCACCGGAGCATCGCACCGGGCCCTCATACATGCGGGGTGGTGTGGTGGCATGTCCGAAGAGGCGGGACGCATCTCCGGGGCGTGGCCCCCCCTCACGGACGGCGATGACACGGTAGTAGACGTTTCGCGGTAACGATGCGGCGTCAATATTAATAATATTCGGAGCGCGATAAAATCATTAGTTTTTTTGCACGACGTGGGCACATGTGCTATAGGAACGATGATATTTTTTCATAATTTTTGGTGATGGAGAAGTATCCGAAAAATTCTTTCTACGCGGATTGCCCTTCGCGCGTCTACGGCTGTGGCCGGCGGCCTCCGGGGGCTAGCATGCCGCCAAATCTTGCGTAGGCGGCCTCTCACAAGTCTGGAAGTGTTGTGGCGGTTGCAAAAGCCTGGCACGCGGGTCCGGGGTGTGCCCCCTCATGGACGGCGCCGCCGCCGGCACCTGGAGGGGGGAAACGGACGCGTCGGGTCTACACGGAGGGGATCTAGCTGTGGGTCTAGACCGGATGTTGCTCCAAAGTGTTCCTATGGGCTGACCTAACATAACCGGGTGGGGAGGTCCACTGGTCAAAGCCCGTCCGTGCAAAGTAAAGGGCTAGATCCTGTGGTCAAACACTACAGGGTTAGGCGGGACGGGGGCACTTGGGGGGGTAGCAATGCCACCGGATAGTCACACCGGGCCCTCATACATGCGGGGTGGTGTG
>NW_021209475.1:60159-65032 GCF_002162155.2 Triticum dicoccoides
CACGGACAGCGATGACACGGTAGTAGACGTTCTGCGGTAACGATGCGGCGTCAATATTACTAAATACTCGAAGCGCGATAAAATCATGAGTTTTTTTGCACGACGTGGGCACACGTGCTATAGGAACGATGGTATTTTTTAATAATTTTTGGTGATGGAGAAGTATGCGAAAAATTCCCTCTACGCGAATTGCCCTTCGCGTGACTACGGCTGTGGCCGGCGGCCTCCGGGGGCTAGCATGCCGCCAAATTTTGCGTAGGCGACCTCTCACAAGTCTGTAAGTGTTGTGGCAGTTGCAAACGCCTAGCACACGTGTCCGGGGTGTGCCCCCTCTCACGGACGGCGCCGCCGCCGGCACCTGGAGGGGGGGAAACGGACGCGTCGGGTTTACACGGAGAGGATCTTGCTGTGGGACTGGCCCGGTTGTCGTTCCAAAGTGTTCCTATGGGCTGTCCTAACACAACCGGGTGGGGAGGTCCACTGGTCAAAGCCCGTCCATGCAAACTCAAAGGGGTAGATCCCGTGGTTAAACGCTACAGGGTTAGGCGGGACGGGGGCACTCGCGGAGGGGGTAGCAATGCCACCGGAGCATCGCACCGGGCCCTCATACATGCGGGGTGGTGTGGTGGCATGTCCGAAGAGGCGGGATGCGTCTCCGGGCGTGGCCCCCCCTCACGGACGGCGATGACACGGTAGTAGACATTCTGCGGTAACAATGCGGCTTTAATATTACTAAAGAATCGATGCGCGATAAAATCATGAGTGTTTTTGCACGACGTGGGCACGTGTGCTATAGGAACGAAGGTATTTTTTCATAGATTTTGGTGATGGAGACGTATCCGAAAAATTCCCTCTACGCGGGTTAACCTTCGCGCGTCTACGGCTGTGGCCGGTGGCCTCCGGGGGCTAGCATGCCGCCAGATGTTGCGTAGGCGGCCTCTCACAAGTCTGGAAGTGTTGTGGCGGTTGCAAACGCCCGGCACGCATGTCCGGGGTGTGCCCCCCCTCACGGACGGCGCTGCCGCCGGCACCTGGAGGGGGGAAACGGACGCGTCGGGTCTACACGGAGGGGATCTTGCTGTGGGTCTGGCCCGGATGTTGCTCCAAAGTGTTCCTATGGGCTGACCTAGCACAACCGGGTGGGGAGGTCCACTGGTCAAAGCCCGTCCGTGCAAAGTCAAAGGGCTAGATCCCGTGGTCAAACGCTACAGGGTTAGGCGGGACGGGGGCACTTGGGGGGTGGCAATGCCACCGGAGCGTCGCACCGGGCCCTCATACATGCGGGATGGTGTGGTGGCATGTCCGAAGAGGCGGGACGCGTCTCCGGGGCGTGGCACCCCTCACGGACGGCGATGACACGGTAGTAGACGTTCTGCGGTAAGGATGCGGCGTCATTATTACTAAATACTCGGAGCGCGATAAAATCATGAGTTTTTTTGCACGACGTGGGCACATGTGCGATAGGAACGATGGTATTTTTTCATAATTTTTGGTGATGGAGAAGTATCCAAAAAATTCCCTCTACGCGGATTGCCCTTCACGCGTCTACGGCTGTGGCCGGCGGCCTCCGGGGGCTAGCATGCCGCCAAATCTTGCATAGGCGGCCTCTCACAAGTCTGTAAGTGTTGTGGCGGTTGCAAACGCCTGGCACGCGTGTCCGGGGTGTGCCCCCCTCACGGACGGCGCTGTCGCCGGCAACTGGGGGGGAACGGACGTGTCGGGTGTACACAGAGGGGATCTTGCTGTGGGCTGGCCCGGATGTTGCTCCAAAGTGTTCCTATGGGCTGACCTAACACAACCGGGTGGGGAGGTCCACTGGTCTAAGCCCGTCCGTGCAAAGTCAAAGGGCCAGATCCCGTGGTCAAAAGCTACAGGGTTAGGCGGGACGGGGGCACTGGGGGTAGCAATGCCACCGGAGCGTCGCACCAGGCCCTCATACATGCGGGTTGGTGTGGTGGCATGTCCGAAGAGGCGGGACGCGTCTCCGGGGCGTGGCCCCCCCTCACGGACGACGATGACACGGTAGTAGATGTTCTACGGTAACGATGCATTGTCAATATTAATAATACTCGAAGCGCGATAAAATCATGAGTTTTTTTGCACGACGTGGGCACATGTGCTATACGAACGATGGTATTTTTTCATAATTTTTGGTGATGGAGAAGTGTCCGAAAAATTCCCTCTACGCGGATTGCCCTTCGCGTGTCTACGGCTGTGGCCGGCGGCCTCCGGGGGTTAGCATGCCGCCAAATCTTTCGTAGGCGGCCTATCACAAGTCTGTAAGTGTTGTGGCGGTTGCAAACGCCCGGCACGCGTGTCCGGGGAGTGCCCCCCTCACGGACGGCACCGCCGACGGTACCTGGAGCGGGGAAATGGACGCGTCGGGTTTACACGGAGTGGATCTTGCTGTGGGTCTGGCCCGGATGTCGCTCCAAAGTGTTCCTATGGGCTGACCTAACACAACCGAGCGGGGAGGTCCACTGGTCAAAGCCCGTCTGTGCAAAGTCAAAGGGCTAGATCCGGTGGTCAAACACTACAGGGTTAGGCAGGACGGGGGCACTGGGGGTAGCAACGCCACCGGAGCATCGCACCGGGCCCTCATACATGCGGGGTGGTGTGGTGGCATGTCCGAAGAGGCGGGACGTGTCTCCGGGGCGTGCCCCCCTCCTCACGGACGGCGATGACACGGTAGTAGATGTTCTACGGTAACGATGCGGCGTTAATATTACTAAATACTCGGAGCGCGATAAAATCATGAGTTTTTTTGCACGACGTGGGCACATGTGCTATAGGAACGATGGTAATTTTTCAAAAAATTTGGTGATAGGGAAGTATCCGAAAAATTCCCTCTACGCGGATTGCCCTTCGCGCGTCTACGGGTGTTGCCGGTGGCCTTCGGCGGCTAGCATGCCGCCAAATCTTGCGTAGGCGGCCTCTCACAAGTCTGGAAGTGTTGTGGCGGTTGCAAACGCCCGGCACGCGTGTCCGGGGTGTGCCCCCCCTCACGAACGGCGCCGCCGCCGGCACCTGGAGGGGGGAAATGGATGCGTCGGGTGTACACGGAGGGGATCTTGCTGTGGGCTGGCCCGGATGTTGCTCCAAAGTGTTCCTATGGGCTGACCTAACACAACCGGGTGGGGAGGTCCACTGGTCTAAGCCCGTCCGTGCAAAGTTAAAGGGCTAGATCCTGTGGTCAAACGCTACAGGGTTAGGCGGGACGGGGGCACTAGGGGTAGCAATGCCATCGGAGCATCGCACCGGGCCCTCATACATGCGGGGTGGTGTGGTGGCATGTCCGAAGAGGCGGGACGCATCTCCGGGGCGTGGCCCCCCCCTCACGGACGGCGATGACACGGTAGTAGACGTTCTGCGGTAACGATGCGGCATCAATATTAATAATATTCGGAGCGCGATAAAATCATGAGGTTTTTTGCACGACGTGGGCACATGTGCTATAGGAACGATGGTATTTTTTCATAATTTTTGGTGATGGAGAAGTATCCGAAAAATTCTTTCTACGCGGATTGCCCTTCGCGTGTCTACGGCTGTGGCTGGCGGCCTCCGGGGGCTAGCATGCCGCCAAATCTTGCGTAGGCGGCCTCTCACAAGTCTGGAAGTGTTGTGGCGGTTGCAAACGCCCGGCACGCGTGTCCGGGGTGTGCCCCCCTCATGGACGGCGCCGCCGCCGGCACCTGGAGGGGGGGAAACGGACGCGTCGGGTCTACACAGAGGGTATCTTGCTGTGGGTCTGGACCGGATGTTGCTCCAAAGTGTTCCTATGGGCTGACCTAACACAACCGGGTGGGGTGGTGCACTGGTCAAAGCCCGTCCGTGCAAAGTCAAAGGGCTAGATCCCGTGGTCAAACGCTACAGGGTTAGGCGGGACGGAGGCACTGGGGGTAGCAATGCCACCGGAGCGTCGCACCAGTCCCTCATACATGCGGGGTGGTGTGGTGGCATGTCCGAAGAGGCGGGACGCGTCTCCGGGGCGTGGCCCCCCCTCACGGACGGCGATGACACGGTAGTAGACGTTCTGCGGTAACGATGCGGTGTCAATATTACTAAATACTCGGAGCGCGATAAAATCATGAGTTTTTTTGCACGACGTGGGCACATGTGCTATAGGAACGATGGTAATTTTTCATAATTTTTGGTGATGGAGAAGTATCCGAAAAATTCCCTCTACGCGGATTGCCCTTCGCGCGTCTACGGCTGTGGCCGGCGGCCTCCGGGGGCTAGCATGCCGCCAAATCTTGCGTAGGCGGCCTCTCACAAGTCTGGAAGTGTTGTGGCGGTTGCAAACGCCCGGCACGCGTGTCCGGGGTGTGCCCCCCTCACGGACGGCGCCGCCGCCGGCACCTGGAGGGGGGAAACGGACGCGTTGGGTCTACACGAAGGGGATCTTGCTGTGGGTCTGGACCGGATGTTGCTCCAGAGTGTTCCTATGGGCTGACCTAACACAACCGGGTGGGAATGTCCACTGGTCAAAGCCCGTCCGTGCAAAGTCAAAGGGCTAGATCCCGTGGTCAAACGCTACAGGGTTAGGCGGGACGGAGGCACTAGGGGTAGCAATGCCACCGTATAGTCAAACCGGGCCCTCATACATGCGAGGTGGTGTGGTGGCATGTCCGAAGAGGCGGGACGCGTCTCGGGGGCGTGCTCCCCCTCACGGACGGTGATGACATGGTAGTAGACGTTCTGCGGTAACGATGCGGCGTCAATATTACTAAATACTCGGAGCGCGATAAAATCATGAGTTTTTTTGCACGACGTGGGCACATGTGCTATAGGAATGATGGTATTTTTTTCATAATTTTTGGTGATGGAGAAGTATGCGAAAAATTCCCTCTACGCGAATTGCCCTTCGCGCGTC
>NW_021209475.1:66307-71333 GCF_002162155.2 Triticum dicoccoides
CGCACCGGGCCCTCATTCATGCGGGGTGGTGTGGTGGCATGTCCGAAGAGGCGGGACGCGTCTCCGGGGCGTGGCCCCCCCTCACGGACGGCGATGACACGGTACTAGACATTCTGCGGTAACGATGCGGCTTCAATATTACTAAATAAATCGATGCGCGATAAAATCATGAGTTTTTTTGCACGACGTGGGCACATGTGCTATAGGAACGATGGTATTTTTTCATAATTTTTGGTGATGGAGACGTATCCGAAAAATTCCCTCTACGCGGATTGACCTTCGCGCGTCTACGGCTGTGGCCGGTGGCCTCCGGGGGCTTGCATGCCGCCAAATCTTGCGTAGGCGGCCTCTCACAAGTCTGGAAGTGTTGTGGCGGTTGCAAACGCCCGCCACGCGTGTCCGGGGTGTGCCCCCCCTCACGGACGGCGCCGCCGCCGGCACCTGCAGGGGGGAAACGGACGCGTCGGGTCTACACGGAGGGGATCTTGCTGTGGGTCTGCCCCGGATGTTTCTCCAAAGTGTTCCTATGGGCTGACCTAACACAACCGGGTGGGGAGGTCCACTGGTCAAAGCCCGTCCGTGCAAAGTCAAAGGGCTAGATCCCGTGGTCAAACCCTACAGGGATAGGCGGGACGGGGGCACTGGGGGGTGGCAATGCCACCGGAGCGTCGCACCGGGCCCTCATACATGCGGGATGGTGATGTGGCATGTCCGAAGAGGCGGGACGCGTCTCCGGGGCGTGGCCCCCCGTCACGGACGGTGATGACACGGTAGTAGATGTTCTGCGGTGTCAGGACCCCGACTCAATGCCACATCGATCTAGCATGTAACACCTCATATCACTTTGCGGCCTCACGCACGGTATTCCCACGGGTGTCGCATTACCTTTGCCCGGGACCGCTTGCGTCTTTTGGCACACGTATATGATAGTGTCGCTAGCATCCATATGGTAAGGAGCCCGGGCTGACATGGCTAGTCGTAAACCCAAAGTGGCACAAACTTACAGGGACAGGCATCCATGACCCAACATCGAACGTGTCGGTCATCAGCGAGTGAATCCAGGCTGTAGCACTGGGCTAGCAGGACTCCGGTGAACCGGGCTGTAGCGGGCTAACAGGACTCCGGTATTCATCGCATGACATTTCCCTGAAGGGACAGACACAGGAACGAAGAAGGACACATGCCGGCCAGCCTAAGTATTCCGGAGCAGTAGCAAGCTACCATGGCTCAGTGGAAACACTAGGAGACATTTCCCGGTAAGAGAGGCTACTAAGGATAAACAACTAGATAGCCAGATCCCACACATACCAAGCATTTCAATAACATACACACAATATGCTCGATATGTGCAAATACAACATGGCATCACAACATGACTCTACGACTCAAGTATTTATTAGGCTCCGAGGAGCGAGATATTACAAACAGGGGTCTCATGACCCAACACTCAGAGCATACAAATCAAAGCACAAGCGGAAGCTATCATGTCTGAGTACAGACATCTATAAATGAAAAAGGCTGAAAGCCTGACTATCTACCAGATCCTGTCGAGGGCACAAGATCGTAGCTGAGGTAACAAGCTAAACGTCGAAGTCCAAGCGGAACTACTAGTGAGACTGAAGTCTCTCTGCAAAAACATAAAATAGGCAAATGTGAGTACAAATGTACCCAGCAAGACTTACATCAGAACTAACTACATATGCATCATTATCAACAAAGGGGATGGTGGGGTTTAACTGCAGCAAGCCAGCTTTGACTCGGTGGCTAACCTGAACTACGACTGCAAGTAACTCTTTTGAGGTGGCGCACACGAGTCCACATATTCACCATATCAATACACCACTATGGATCCGCTCCCGTCTCCCTACGAGAATGCCATCCATAGCACTCACGCTTATCTTGCGTATTTTAGAGTATCCACTTTCACTTGTCTATGAACTATGCAAGGGGTCCAAGTTTCCATATCCGAGGAATCCGGCTATTCGAATAGATAATGATAACCCTGCAGGGGTGTACTTCTTCACACACGCTTTCGCCACTTATCGCCCTGTACACGTCATGTACCTTGGCAACCTTCAAGCGGAAGCCGGGCGAGGGAGTCGGCCACGACCTGACTAACCGAACAAGTCTCTAGTCCAGGTTTATCACCTATTCGGGTTCCATCCGCAAGGAGATCCGGCCGGGGTGTCGCTTACGGCCCCAAACGATGTGTGCAGGGTTCCCAAGCCCACCTCGACGGGTGGATCTACGCTTGGTACACCGTGCCACTGTGCCTAGTCTGTCCCACGCCCACCTGTACCGGGTGCCACTTGGTAGACTACTAACACTACCTGCAAACACCAGAAACTAGTTGCAACTCCTGGACAGAGATCAAGTTGATTAATAAGTCGAGAGAGCTTGGAGCGCCCGGAGCTCAATGTGTGGTAGTAACTGATCATGGATCACAAACACAGAACTCAGTTCCTGAGGACGGCTGCAATGAGACAACCCACCATGTACTCCTACATGGCCTCTCACCGCTACCTTTACCAAATCGTGTTCACACACTTAGCTCACACACAGTAGGACATGTTCACACGCCTCTGATTCATCCCCGATGAATCAGACCTGACTCAACTCTAAGCAATAGCAGGCATGACAAACAAACATGAATGAGTAGGCACAACAGGGCTCAAACAACTCCTACTCATGCTAGTGGGTTTCATCTATTTACTATGGAATGACAGGTCATGCAAAGGATAAAGGGGTTCAGCTACCGCAGTAAGTAACAGTTGAATCGTTGTTGTCCTAATGCAGTAATAGAGAGCAGGAGCGAGAGAGTGGGATTTTACCGGAATGAACAAGGTGGTTTTGCTTGCCTGGCACTTCTGAAGATAACATTGAGTCTTCATCAGTGTCAACGATCACATCACTGGTACACGTCTATCGAGAGGGGACAATTACCGGCAAACAAGGAAAAACACAATCAATGCAATGTGACAATATGATGCATGCTATGACATGGCAATATGAATGTGTTTTGGGCTAATGCACTTGGCTATGATTTAAATGAAGTTGGTTTGAATACAAGATTCAAATTCCAACTCCATATATGATTATTTAAATGCCCTTTATTTGTTTTGTCCAAAACAGAGGACAAACATTGTTCAAACATGCATGGAAATGGTACAGATGGATTCCTTGAATTTTTCTGATAATTTTTCATATATAAATTATTTAATTTGGAGTTACGGTTGAATTTCTATGAATTATTGAAGTTTATACAATTTTCTGGAATTTATAAATCATTTCCTAATTTATTTTAATTCCAGAAAGGAATTATTGCGTCAGCATGACCTCATCCTGACGTCATCAGGTCAATAGGGCGGGTCCAGGTCAAACCTGACGTGTGGGGGCCACACATCAGTGACACAGGGCTAGTTAGTGTCAATGACAGGTGGGACCAAGTCAACGGCCACGTCAGCTTGGTCAAAGCTGACGTGTGGGCCCACGGTGGTTAGGTTAAAACTTAACAGAAAATAATAAAGATTAAATAAGGGCGTGGGGCCCATACGTCAGTGACCCAGAGGTTGGTTAGTGGTGTGTTTAGGCCCTAATCACGGCCACGTCAGCGGTCGACGCCGGCGACCAAAAGCACGGCGGTGGCTCGCCGGAGATGCTCGGGGACGGAGCTACGGACATCGTTTCGGTCGTGGTTTGCAGCTACGGGACGCTGGCAGTGAGGCGCATCCGGTGGTGGCCGCGTGGTGTGCTGGGGGTGTGTGTAACAGCGGCGGCGGTGAGCCGGGCGGCCGCCGGAGTTTGGGAATCCAGGCTTTGGGCGTTACGGGGCACGGCGGGCGCGGCCGATGGGCTCTACGGGTTGCTGGGGTCACCAGGAACACTCGGAGGCAACGAGCGCAGGTGGAGGAGCTCGGGAGCATGAAGCTCACCGTCCATGGCGGCGGCCAGAGCTCGGGTTCGGCGGGGCAGCTAGCTAGGGGACGAAATCAAGTGCGCGGAGTGAGGGGAAGAGAAGAGGAGCTCACGGGGAGTCGGACGGGACGCTAAGTGGGCTCGGGGACGTCCTGTCGGCGGCGACCGGCTTCTGAGAAGGAAGAAGATGAGGCCGTCGGCGATGCAGGCCGTCCCAGCGCTTGGGGCCAGGTTGGGGCGAAGCGGCGATCGATGGCGGGGCTTCGGGGCATGTAGGAGAGGCGAGGGGGAGGCGGTGGCCGTGGTGGAGCTCATCGGTGGCGGCGGCTCCGTTCGGGTGAGCTCAGGGAAGAGAGCCAGGGGAGGAGAGAGGGAGCAGCGAGAGAGGAAGAGGAGCGAGGGGACACGGGGCGTCGTCGTGGCGTCGCTAGGGAGGCCGGGGGAAGCAGGAGGTGGCCGAGGCGGCGTCGGCGCTCGCCACCGAGCTGCTTCGGTGCGAGGGGAGGAAGACGACAGCGGGTTAGCGGTGGCGGGCTGGGCCGCCAGCTGGAGTTGGGCCAGGTGGGCTGAGAGGTGAGCGCCAGGTAGATCTCCTCTGCTCTGTTTTATTATTTTCTTCTGTTTTGTTTTATTTAATTTCATTTTGCCACTGTTTTGAATTTAAAAATAATTCAAACAATGCCAAAAGCTCCTCTGAATATTTTTATTTTGCTAGATGGACTTTTCCAAAAGCTCATAAAATATTTCAGGGATATTTGAAATTATATTCTAATTATATGAATATAATTCAAATTCAAATAGCTAATGAATTAAATTCAAAGTCCCAAAAATAAATCCTCCTAAAATGTTCAATATTTTGGTTGGGACCAGAACCCTTGCCAAAAATTATCAAACATTTAAGAAGAGCATTTTGGAACAATGAATGAGATTTTTAGGGTTTTTGCCCTTCTTTTATTTAGGGTTTTGAGGCTTCCAATTTCCCTCAGTTCAAGTTTCAAAATTTAAACATGATGCAAACACCAGGCAGCACCAGAAGCTAGGGATGTGACAACTCACCCCCACTAAACAAGAATCTCGTCTCGAGATTCAAGCGTAGGGTAAGATGAAGGGG
>NW_021209476.1:0-3831 GCF_002162155.2 Triticum dicoccoides
GTGATGCATCTGTCCATTTATCAAGGTATGATTGACTATGTAATAAATACTCAAAGTACATGGAGTACATGCCAAAAAGAAAGGTTATTAATCTATTTACATATCTTTCTCCTACATATGGAAGATTTCTGCAGTGGCTTCCACATGTAACTTACATACTTTATGCCTAGAAAACAATTATTCTAGTGTTGTAGCATATCTCCAGGAAGTCACTAAATTACATGTAATTAATGGCTCATTAATTTGGGAGCATCCTAATATTTTTCTTAATTAACTACATAGTACTGTTAATAAGTAGATGGACATAGATTATTCACTTCACTGAAAGATTAGTATTTAATAAAGTACAGACCTGCTTCTTGAGCAACGACCAAGCATCTTCAGGCGCTAATGTGTCCACATGGTGGTACGGCCTGATAGCTTTCACCCCTCGAGCAACACCTTCATCTTTGCTAGTCATGAGGACTCGGCTGCCTGAAGCAGCAGCATTGACTAAGGGTATTTTCAGCACGTCATCCCATGCTCTATGGTTCCACACATCATCCATTACCAGAAAGGTCTTGTGGTCAATCAATGTGTTCTTGAGGGTTTCGTGAAGGCTGGTCTTTGCACTTTCAGGTGGTTGGGCATCTCCTTCGGCTTCGATGATGGCCCTTCTCAGCAGATCAACATCACTAAAGTTTTGGTTGACGCTCAACCATATCTTTTTGCTGAATTCACCTTGGATTGCCTCGTCATTGAAGACCTTTGGGCGAGGGTGGTCTTGCCGATCCCGCCGACACCTACGATGGCGACCACCATGATGTCATTCTTGACATCCTTTCCCATCTGCATGATCTGGGCCACCAGTGCTCTTGTGTCTTCTTCAATCTTGTCTCCAACAATAGCCGACCGGTCAAAGTCCCCTACTGTCTCCCGGTTAGGATTACCATGATGAGAAATGTGAACATTGCTGCTATGATCCTCATAGGACCTGAGATTGACAAAGTTGAAAGCAGCACTTCGCTCCTTGATGTAGTCAAGCCTCTTGTTGAGCGCCTTGATGCGGGTGCCGATCTCATGAGCATGGAGGGATTGCGCATGCAGAAGAGCAAGGGGTTGAAACACCCTGCGTCTAGAGTAGTAGATGATCCACGCTCCCTGGCCTTGAGCTGGCAAAGGTCGAGGATGTCAGTAGCTTCATACATGGCACGCTTGAGCTGCCCCACCCACTCTTGAACAGTGTCATCGGTGATGTTCCTCCTGTCAGCATCAGCCAAGAAGTTTTTGAGGTCCCGGAGCTTGTCGCCCATCTTGCCGATCTCGCCGGAGACGCCCAGCATCGTCCCCACACCATCTGCTGCTAGCTGCGCGAGCATGTGTCCCACGTAGGATGCAAACGCATCCAGCACCATCGCCATTGCACTTGCTGGCTGTTGATGCAATAGTAAAAGTGAGGTAAATTTTAAGTGGTAGCAGGAGAGACAATGGAAACAAGCTTGAACTCCCTAACCAACCGAAGAAATATATAGCAGTTTGATGAATCTACAGTTAAATGTTACTAATCTTGGACACTTTACGCTCATGCTTTAACGGTTTAAGCCTATGTACCGAAGATAGACCCTCACGCTTTAATCTTAACGCTCCCCTGAATTACCCGTCTACAAGTCTGCATATATAGCTTAAGGAATCAGACAAAGAAACAGGCTTCTGACCAATGTCAGCATATATAGCTTAGGCGTTGGTGAAAGACTGAGGCCGAGACCTAGGTTATTTTCTTTTCTTTCTTTTCGGCTTTTGTGGTCTTTGGATATTCCCCTCTCTTTCTCAAGTCGTCGCCTCCTCGGTCTTGCATCCCTCTTTCTCTAACACAAGTATAGTATGGGAGCATCTACAACCAAATGCCTACTTCCCCTTCCAAGGTCCAAAACGTCCACCCGATCAATGCCTGGTCAAAAAAAAAAAAAACTTACCCAACTAGACCCCACATTTTCATCCTAAACGCCTAGACTGACCGGCATACCTTAAACCCGTCTCAAATCTGGGGCAATATAAGGGTGCCCGGTCATGCCAGGACACGCCCGGGCAGCCCATTGGATGCCCACACGGTCCTACTTGTAGCGACTTGACGAGAAGACCTTTGCCGCAACGATGCCATCGTGCCCGCATCAGGAGGAAAGCCGTCGGAGCTAGGCGTGCCGGGGCTGGAGCTCGCCCGCACCACCTACACGAGCTGGTCGAGGCTGCTCGCGCTCGTCTCCTGTGCTTGCTGCGGCATGCCCGTGCCGGAGCACGGCATGCCTGATGTGCATGTGTCACGCCGCCTGCAGGTCACGCGCTCCAGCCGTCATGCTTGCACTGAACGCTGCCCTTAGGCCGCCAGGCTACCCGCGCTCGAGCTCAAGCCGCCGCCGCCACAGCAGTTGCGTACAGTAATACCTACAATATGCACTGAGTTTGGCCTTCACGCCCCAGGCGCATCATGACTATGTTCAGAGTAGCGATTGACAGAGCCGTGCAGAGCGAGATTAAGTGCAAATACAGTAGATTCACACTCAGGGCGATGCCAACATTTTGCAAGCATGCCTAGGAAGCTCTTTAATTAAGGACATCGACAAAGTGCGCCGAGCGTCCTCTGGGTGCAAGACGAGGAGGTCTCGAGAGGAAAATGTAAGGTTGCTTGGAAGCGCAGTACGAAGCCGGAAATATGTCGCGCTTTGCGTGTGCACTTTGCCTACGGTGACTCTCGTGGAGCTGGCAACAACCAGCACGACCTTGGGTGGGCACGGGCGCACGTTGTGACAAGGGGGATCATGCTCTCTTCGCGGCCTCAACGATAGTCACAATTGGTAACGACGACATGGCCAGTTAATTTCTGGCACTGCAGCTGGCTGCGTCGTGCCTATCCTGTACTGTTCAACCACTCCTCCAGGAAGAATGTAACAGTAAGGGTTGTGCTGCAGGGGGACAAATGGATCCTCGATCTGAGGCACGGCAACGCGGAAGGCATCGAACGGCAGGTCATCCTACTCGCAAGAGAGCTATGGGAGACGGCGTCGGCGCTCTGGAACCTCAGCGGCTCGGGCTGCTACTCCACCAGCTCGGCCTAGAAGGCACAGCTAGAAGAAAACCGTAACACACTCAGTGTCATGCTACAGTGACTTCACACTAATGGTACCATGTCATCAAGCTTATTTAAGTCAAATTGCCACTTGATAAAAATCGAGCAAATTTCAAATTTAAAATAAAGTCAGATAATTTATTTCTTTAAATAGTAAAACTAAAATGTTCACAATATTATATAAATTCCCCTGATCATTGCCATGTTGCACCAAACATTATTTTACACACTAATTAATTCCTAGGATTCCATTTTTAAAAATGGTTAGACAACTCCTTTTGGCCCTAAACTTTTTTGTGCACCCTGGTAATAATGTGCTTAATTTATGTGCCAGTCTTCACATTTAACCAAAAGTCATTTAGTTGCTAAGTTTAATAAAAGGAGCGAGGGTGTTAAATAAAAGATAAAAAGAAAAGAGATAGAAGCTACAGAAGGAGAGGGAGGCCATGGCCGCTCCCTGGGCTGCATGGCCTCCTCTCCCCGCGCCGCCTCCTGCCACCGCCACCTGGGCCCGGCCTCTTTTAATTAGCTGACTAATTATGTTAGGATTAGAATAGCCTAATTAGCTAATGACATGTGGGACCCACGCCCTAAATAACTTAATTAAAAGCAGTTAAATATCTTTGCTAAAACATGTGACACTGACAAACGGGCCCCACCTGCATTGTTTACCAGTTGATGAGTCAATGGTCAACGGGCGACTAGGCCCCACCTGGACCCCACAGTGCCCA
>NW_021209477.1:0-1429 GCF_002162155.2 Triticum dicoccoides
TGGTGCTTTTAGTTACATTTGTTTGCAAGTACATAATGTATCGTCGAAGCTATTAATAGAGGAAAATTTGACAAGGTAAAGACAGAAGAGAAGGGGGGGGGGGTGAGGCGGACATATATGGGATATTTGAGAGAAGTGTTGTATGGTCGTCACCCGGCCGTTTTTCCATGGACATTAGGGACGGCAATGGGGCCCCATACCCGCCAAACCCATGGGGATTTCATCCATTAGGGGCAGGGGATGGGTGAAAATCTTCCCCATGGGGATATTTACCGAACTTATTTATTCCCCATAGGGTACAACGGGGATGGGGATGGTATGCTAGTCCCTAGACCCGCTACCCAACGGAGATCCGCATTTTACATATGACATGTAGGACCATATATATGTCTATATATACAGGATGAAGTCAACCCTAAAAAATTAATAACCCTAGCTCTCATCTTATCGTGCTTACCTTAGCCGCCGCCATGACGAAGAAGTCAACACGTCCTACTCCTAGATCTGCAGCAACAGGAGAAGCACAATGCCGTAGCTCAAGGTTCCTAGGTAACGCTGATGCATCAAATTCATCAGCCACGACCCAGGCACCAGCAGCCGGACGGCCATCACCTCGTCTCCTACAGCCATCCATCTCCACGGTGCTCTCTCTCTCTCTCTCTCTCTCGTGTTTATCCTCTTCGAACGACTAGAAAAAAGAAGGGGATAGGAGAAGCCGACAGCTTCGACCTAGCAGAGGCCGGCGGCGGCGGCGCAGGTGCGCCGTCCCCCTGAGCCACTCCCCGCCATAGAGTCCGACGACGGTGCAGGTGCCTTCCTCGTCGGCCGCCGTGCCCCGCCGTCCTTAGCCACGCCTAGCCGTGCTCCCTGCCCGCCGTCCTTCTAGTTGATTGGCCCTCATGCTCCGACGTGGACATCTTCTGCTAATGGAGATTGGCCCATACACGATGGAGATTGGAATTTGTGAAGATTGTTTTTCATGTATGTCTCACATGTAGTATCTTGTAGTACTGATCGGCGTCCAGACTTTTTAGATTCAGTCATGAAGCTGAAATTTTAGATTGATTTAGTACTGGTCGTCATCCACAATTTTTAAGATTTAGTTGTTTTTCGTCGACCCTTGGCTTGCAAACTTTTAGATTGATTATAGTACTGTTCATCAATCATCATCCACTAATTTTTGGGGGAGAGTCAGTTCTGAATTGTGCCGTGCTAGCACTGAATAATTAGTCAGTAGTTTCAGAAATCATAATCACATAATGATTGATTATGATTTTTCACACTTCTTTACTACCACAACAGTCTATTTACATGAATTGATTTGTACGCATGCCTATGATAAATGTAGTATCATTTTTTTCATGATCATTATGTAATTGGTAACTACATATATTACTCAATACCATATATATTCTTGCATTTAACGTGA
>NW_021209478.1:0-573 GCF_002162155.2 Triticum dicoccoides
AATAATACAGAAAACAAAACAAAAAAATTGGAAAAAATTAAAATAGCAACAATAAGTATTTTGTTGTAAGTAGAAACAAAATAAAATAAATAAAGCAACGAAGAAAACAAAAAAAACAAAAAAAGTATTTTCAAATTTGAAAACTAATGGCACTAATAGAAAGTTTATAATTTTTCTAAAACTAAAACCAAAAAGAATTAAAGAATAAAGCAAAAAACAAAAGAAAATAAATAATGCAGAAAACAAAACAAAAAAACTGGAAAAAAATTAAATATAGCAACAATAAGTATTTTGTTGTAAGTAGAAAAAAAACAAAAAAAGTTCCACCTACTGGGCACCCACGGCCTGAATACGACTAGAAACCCTAGCGTGGGCCTAGATTCAGGCCCGCAGGAGGCCCAGTAGGCCCACAGGCACACATTGCACGGTTAGGCCCGAAAGCCTGCTTTAGAGAGGAGCTCGAGAGGGAATGCACACCGCACCTTATAAACAGGTGCAGCTCCCTCTCAACTAGCGAGGTGGGACTAAACATTTGGGCGCGGGGCAGCACAAGGCCTTTGGTCCCGGTTGGTG
>NW_021209479.1:0-740 GCF_002162155.2 Triticum dicoccoides
GCTCGGTGGTGTGCGCGAGAGGGAAACAGAGGAGGGAATGGGGTCCAGGGGGAGAGAGGGGAGGTGCACGGGGCGAGGGCGTCTCCGTGGCGTCGCGAGGGAGTCGGGGAGGCTGCCACGGCGAAGCAGGAGGTGGCCGGAGCTCTTCGGGCGCGCGCCACGCCTCGCCTCTGCCTACTGGCAGAGGAAGAAGAGGACAAGGGGGGGGAGGAGGTGGGCTGGGCCGGCCAGATGGGCCAGGTAAGTGGCGCCAGGTAATTCCCTTCTCTCTTTGTCTTTTTCTAATTATTTCAGTTTTCTATTTTGCAGGTTTGTTTTGAATTTGGTTTTGAAACCAATTCAATTTATTTTGCTTCTGACAATATTTTTAGGAGCTAAAGGAATTAAAACAATGCTCCACAAAATATTTCAGAATTTATTGGACCTATATTTATTTAATAGTAGATATAAATCCAATTCAAATAATTATTGATTTAATTCAAATGCCCAAATTAAATGTTTCTGAGACACCAAAAATATTGGTTTGGATTTTACCTCTTGCCAATATTTCCAGAGGATAACAGGAACATTTTCTTGGACACATTTGAGAAGATTTAATTGTTGGTTATTTTTAGAGGTTTCTGAGGCTTTGAAAATTCCTCAATTCAAATTTCATTTGAATTTAAACATGATGCAGCAAGAGGTCTAGCCTAGTGCATTACCAGAAGCTAGGGATGTGACAACTCACCCCCACTAAACAA
>NW_021209480.1:0-1366 GCF_002162155.2 Triticum dicoccoides
TATTTCCTTGTTCATGATAATTGTCTTTTATTCATGCTATAACTGTATTATCCGGAAATCGTAATACACGTGTGAATACATAGACCACAATATGTCCCTAGTGAGCCTCTAGTTGACTAGCTCGTTGTGATCAACAGATAGTCATGGTTTCCTGGCTATGGACATTGGATGTCGTTGATAACGGGATCACATCATTAGGAGAATGATGTGATGGACAAGACCCAATCCTAAGACTAGCACAAAAGATCGTGTAGTTCATTTGCTAGAGCTTTGCCAATGTCAAGTATCTCTTCCTTTGACCATGAGATCGTGTAACTCATGGATACCGTAGGAGTGCTTTGGGTGTATCAAACGTCACAACGTAACTGGGTGACTATAAAGGTGCACTACAGGTATCTCCGAAAGTATCTATTGTTTTATGCGGATCGAGACTGGGATTTGTCACTCCGTGTAAACGGAGAGGTATCTCTGGGCCCACTCGGTAGGACATCATCATATGCGCAATGTGACCAAGGAGTTGATCACGGGATGATGTGTTACGGAACGAGTAAAGTGACTTGCCGGTAACGAGATTGAACAAGGTATTGGATACCGACGATCGAATCTCGGGCAAGTAAAATACCGCTAGACAAAGGGAATTGAATACGGGATCGATTGAGTCCTTGACATCGTGGTTCATCCGATGAGATCATCGTGGAACATGTGGGAGCCAACATGGGTATCCAGATCCCGCTGTTGGTTATTGACCGAAGAACGTCTCGGTCATGTCTGCATGTCTCCCGAACCCGTAGGGTCTACACACTTAAGGTTCGATGACGCTAAGGTTATAAAGGAAGCTTGTATGTGGTTACCGAATGTTGTTCAGAGTCCCGGATGAGATCCCGGACGTCACGAGGAGTTCCGGAATGGTCCGGAGGTAAAGATTTATATATGGGAAGTCCTGTTTTGGTCACCGGAAAAGTTTCGGGCGATATCGGTATTGTACCGGGACCACCGGGAGGGTCCCGGGGGTCCACCAAGTGGGGCCACCTGCCCCAGAAGGCTGCGTGGGCCATGTGTGGGAGGGGACCAGCCCCTAGGTGGGCTGGTGCGCCCCCCACAAGGGGCCAAGGCGCAAGGGAGAGTGGGAGGGGGCAAACCCTAGTCCAGATGGGCCTTAAGGCCCACCTAGTGGGCGCCTCCCCTCTCTCCCCCTCCTGGCCGCCGCCCCCTTTGCCATCTAGGGCTGGCCGCACCCCTTGGGGGTGGGAAACCCTAGAAGGGGGGCGCAGCCCCCTCTCCCCCTATAAATAGTGAGGCATAGGGCTGCCCATAACACGCGATTTGATCTCTCGTTGGTGCAGCCCTGCCCCTCTCCCTCCTCCTC
>NW_021209481.1:0-754 GCF_002162155.2 Triticum dicoccoides
GCCTAACCATGTAGCGTTTGACCAAGGGATCTAGCCCTTTGACTTTGCACGGACGGATTTGACCAGTGGACCTCTCCACCCGATTGTGTTAGGTCAGCCCATAGGAACACTTTGGAGCAACATCCGGGCCAGACCCACAGCAAGATACCCTCCGTGTAGACCCGACGCGTCTGTTTCCCCCCTCCAAGTGCCGGCGGTGGCGCCGTCCGTGAGGGGGGCCAAACCCCGGAGATGCGTGCCGCCTCTTCGGACATGCCACCACACCAGCCCGCATGTATGAGGGCCCGGTGCGATGCTCCGGTGGCATTGCTACCCCCCCCCAGGGCCCCTGTCGTCCCTAACACTAGAGCGGTTGACCACGAGATCTTGCCCTTTGACTTTCCACGAATAGGCTTTGAACAGTGGACCTCTCCACCCGGTTGTGTTAGGTCAGCTCAGAGGGACACCTGGGAGCAACATCCGGGCCAAACCGACAGCTACATCCCCTCCGTGTAGACCCTATGCGTCCGTTTCCCCCCTCCAGGTGCCGGCGGCGGCGCCGTCCGTGAGGGGGGGCACACCCGGACACGCGTGCCGGGCGTTTGCAACCACCACAACACTTCCAAACACATGAGAGGCTGCCTACGCAAGATTTTGCGGCATGCTAGCCCCCGGAGGCCGCCGGCCACAGCCGTAGATGCGCGAAGGGCAATCCGCGTAAAGGGGATTTTTTGGATACTTCTCCATCACCAAAAATTATGAAAAACATATTATC
>NW_021209482.1:0-1199 GCF_002162155.2 Triticum dicoccoides
CTTATAGAGCTAGTTCAACTCTAGTGTAAAATTATTTGTACTAGGCTATAGAGCTAGTTCAACTCTAGTGTAAAATTATTTGAACTAGCTTACAGTGCTAGTTCAACTCTAGTGTAAAATTATTTGTAGTAGGCTATAGAGCTAGTTCAACTCTAGTGTATAATTATTTGAACTAGCTTATAGAGCTAGTTCAACTCTGGTGTAAAATCATTTGTAATAGGCTACGGAACTAGTTCAACTCTAGTGTAAAATCATTTGTATTAGGCTATAGAGCTAGGTCAACTCTATTGTAAAATTATTTTAACTAGCTTATAGAGCTAGCTCAACTCTAGTGTAAAATTATTTCAACTAGCTTATAGAGCTAGTTCAATTGTAGTGTAAAATTATTCGTACTAGGCTATAGAGCTAGTGCAACTCTAGTGTAAAATTATTTCACCTAGCTTATAGAGCTAGTTCAACTCTAGTGTAAAATTATTTGAACTAGCTTATAGAGCTGGCTCAACTCTAGTGTAAAAATATTTCAACTAGCTTATAGAGCTAGTTCAATTGTAGTGTAAAATTATTTGTACTAGGCTATAGAGCTAGTTCAACTATAGTGTAAAATTATTTTAACTGGCTTATAGAGCTAGTTCAACTCTAGTGTAAAATTATTTGTACTAGGCTATAGTGCTAGTTCAACTCTAGTGTAAAATTATTTGAACTAGCTTATAGAGCTAGTTCAACTCTAGTGTAAAATTATTTGAACTAGGCTATAGAGCTAGTTCAACTCTAGTGTATAATTATTTGAACTAGCTTACAGTGCTAGTTCAACTCTAGTGTAAAATTATTTGTAGTAGGCTATAGAGCTAGTTCAACTCTAGTGTAAAATTATTTGAACTAGCTTATAGAGCTAGTTCAACTCTGGTGTAAATTCATTTGTAATAGGTTACGGAACTAGTTCAACTCTAGTGTAAAATCATATGTATTAGGCTATAGAGCTAGGTCAACTCTATTGTAAAATTATTTTAACTAGCTTATAGAGCTAGCTCAACTCTAGTGTAAAATTATTTCAACTAGCTTATAGAGCTAGTTCAATTGTAGTGTAAAATTATTTGTACTAGGCTATAGAGCTAGTGCAACTCTATTGTAAAATTATTTCACCTAGCTTATAGAGCTAGTTCAACTCTAGTGTAAAATTATTTGAACTAGCTTATAGAGCT
>NW_021209483.1:0-1717 GCF_002162155.2 Triticum dicoccoides
CGTGGCGCGCAGCCGGCGGCAGGCGGCCGGTGGAGCAATGGCACTATGAGGCGAGTGGGGCCAGTGCTGCGTAGGAAAGTAGCGGGCGGGAGCAGCGCGCATGTCTGCAGGGTCACGTTTCTTTTCTTATCCGCGATGTGCTTTAACGGCAGGTTAAATACTATGGGAAACATTTGTAATCGGACGACCGGCCGAGTTTCGGCCGGTCGCGTCGTTGCTCGCGCACTCACACCCCTAGGCCCACACAAAGTGCACACCTTATCCCTTTCTTTTCTTCTTCCTCGAGCGAAATCCCCTTCTTCTCTCGCTCCTCTAGATACACACGGCGTCGTGGGAGCCAAGGCAGCAAACTCCATGGGTCCAGGCTGGCCTCAGCTCCCGTCTCCTGTGCCGTTCGCTCGCCCCTCGAGACAGGGCTGCCGTGCCATTTCCATGGCCACGCTCTTCGCCATGGCGTGCCAGTCCGGCAGTCCCCATGGCCATGCGCGACGGGATGCTGCGACAAGCAGCCAAGCGGGGTGACCAGCGATGTGCGGAGCTGATACCGGCAAACTGGTTTTTTCGTACAGCCACAGTGAACATCTTTTCAGTTGGAACCGCCGCGAGGGTTGCCACCGACGTACGGATGAGCTATAAGCCTTTTGACAGGTGGTACAAGCATGGACTAGGAATGTTAAAACCATGGACGACGGTCGATGATCCACGCGGCGGGGTGTTGCAACCGACGTCTCGACGAGCTACAACCGACGTCCTGAGGCGCTGCAACCGGCATTTGTTTTTGTTACTACCTCGCTGGCAAGGCGCCACGACGACGACGTGAATGCTACAACCGTAGTGTGGGGGAGCTGTAACCGTGAACTGTTTTTGCTGGAACCGGTGACCGCGGTGAGCGAGGCAGTCACCGTGGTGAGCATGACGGTCACCACGACGAGCTGGAAACCATGGGGGCGGTGAGCTGGGACTGTGGTCGGGGAGTGCTGCAACCCGCGTCTGTGTGTGCTAGAACTGCGACTGCAGCGACCTGCATTGGCCACCACGGCAGAGTTGGAAACTGTAGTTGTGTTTTGCTGCAAGGTAGGATCGTTGTTTTTTGCTGGAACCGCGGCTGCCCGGCAAGGATGGTAAGCGGGCGAGACGGCGAGCTTCGAGGCCGGCTGTCTTTCTCGGGGTAATCGGCGCGGGGGTCGCTCGCTCGGGGTAATCGGCGCGGGCTTGGGGACGGCCGTGTCACTCGGGAAGAAGAGAAAGGCGAGGGGCAGGGGAGAAGAGGACGTGAGAGCCAGATCGAACGGCTGTGCTGCGCTGCATCAGGTGGCTGGGGCGCGACCGGCCCAACTGTTGGGCCAGCGCGCCCGCGCCTAGTAGTCGCCTAAATATATATGCACGATTGGTCATGAAGCTGGTGTGTGCATGTGCTCGTACGTGTGCTATCTCTTGATGGATTCATTGCTGCATGTAAACTTTTTTTTGACGGGTTGCTGCATGTAACCTAAGCTAATTAGCTCTGCCTCACATGTGCCCGCACCATACAATGTGCGCATGCGTATTCGGGTATTCCTGTGCCGTCTTGTATGCGTATACACCCAATACACCCAGCTAATCATACATGCATGCATGCATGTATTGAAATTTTGGTGAAAAATCACATTAGGGGCAAAAGGGTCTTTTCAGGTTTCATTTAACACCGTTAAGGCTCAAAATAGACGGAAGACAGAAG
>NW_021209484.1:0-920 GCF_002162155.2 Triticum dicoccoides
GAGAGTATAACCGCTAGTCAGCTGGCAGACTTATACATCTCCCGAATAGTGTCCCTCCATGGTGTTCCTTTGGAAATTAACTCGGATCGAGGAAGTCTTTTCACCTCTCGATTTTGGGAAAGTTTCCAAAATGCTATGGGAACCCGTCTCTCCTTTAGCACCGCTTTCCACCCTCAGTCGAGTGGTCAAGTGGAACGCGTCAACCAGATTCTAGAAGACATGCTTCGAGCCTCTGTTATCTCATTCGGAATGGATTGGGAGAAGTGTCTTCCATTTGCCGAATTCGCCTACAACAACAGCTACCAATCTAGCTTGGGTAAAGCCCCTTTTGAAGTTCTCTATGGACGACGGTGTCGAACACCCCTTAACTGGTCAGAGACCGGGGAAAGACATTTTTTTGGCCCGGATATGATTCAGGAAGCAGAAGAACAAGTTCGTATCGTTCGTGAAAAGTTGAAAACAGCCCAATCCCGTCAAAAGAGTCAATATGACCGAAAACATAAGGCTATGACTTTCGAGGTTGACGAGAAGGCTTATCTTCGGGTCACCCCTCTGAAGGGAACCCATCGTTTCGGTATCAAAGGCAAATTGGCTCCTCGTTACATTGGACCTTTTCGCATTCTTGCCAAACGAGGGGAAGTTGCCTACCAGCTGGAACTACCTCCGCATCTCTCCAGAGTCCACGATGTCTTCCACGTTTCTCAACTCAGGCGTTGCTTCTCGGATCCTATCCGTGGAGTGGACCACGAAACGCTTGATCTCCAAGATAATCTTACATATCGAGAGTACCCCATTCGTATCCTCGATCAGGCCGAACGTACCACTCGACGTCATAATATCAAGTTTCTCAAGGTTCAATGGTCGCACCATTCTGAGGATGAAGCAACTTGGGAAAGGGAGGATCGTCTTCGACTTGAGTA
>NW_021209485.1:0-1066 GCF_002162155.2 Triticum dicoccoides
ACTTCCGATAACCAGAATTCACATTTAGAAAATTTGGCATAAAGACGATGCTCTCGAAGTTTCTTCAACACTAGCCTTAGATGTTCGGCATGTTCTTCCTCGTTCTTGGAGTAGATGAGTATATCATCGAGATAAACCACGACGAATTTATCCAAATACTCCATGAAGATTGAGTTCATTAACCGAGAAAAGGTGGCTGGAGCGTTGGTTAAACCGAAGGACATGACGGTGTACTCGTATTGGCCATAACGAGTAACAAAGGCCGTTTTAGGAATGTCCCCGTTTCTGATTTTGATTTGATGGTAGCCCAACCTCAAATCCATCTTGGAGAAGACTGAGGATCCAGCGAGCTGATCATACAGGTCGTTGATCCTGGGGAGCGGATATTTGTTCTTGATTGTGACCAAATTGACAGGTCGATAATCTACAACCATCCGGTCCGTACCATCCTTCTTCTTGACGAAGAGGACGGGGCAAGCCCACGGAGATGAACTAGGTCGGATGAAACCTTTTTCAAGGACTCATCGAGTTGTTTCTTAAGCTCGGCTAGTTCTAGTGGTGCCATCTTATAGGGTCTTCTAGCAATCAGAACGGTTCCTGGAATGAGGTCTATTACGAACTCAACATCCCTGTCAGGTGGAACACCTGGCAATTCCTTTGGGAAGACATCCGGGAAGTCACGGACTACCGGAACGTCCTCAAGGTCTGGCAAAGGGCTGGCGTTAAGAGAATATAATTGTCGCTTGGCTAATCGGGTCAAGACATTGACTATCTTCCCCGAAGGATGAGTGAGTTGAACAGTCCTAGAGAAGCAATCAATTTTGGCATGATGAGCTGACATCCAGTCCATACCCAAAATGATATTAATATCTGAAAATTTGAGAGCTATCAAAGATGCAAGGAAAACAAGTCTGTCGACTTGGATTTCATTTCCATAACTTACCCTGGAGGTCTGCCATCTAGAACCAGGAGTAGAAATTTCCATAGTGGATGGCATGTCACAGAATGCGGTGTTATGCAAACGAGCATAGTTCTCGGATATAAATGAATGAGAGGCTCCTGTATC
>NW_021209486.1:0-957 GCF_002162155.2 Triticum dicoccoides
GTAGGAGCTTTGCTACCTTAGGATCCGCGAAATACCGCTGCAGACGAGGAGTGATCGGAAAGTACCACACCACTTTTCGAGGAGCTTTCTTCCTCTTCTTGTATCGAGTGACACCGCACACCGGACATATTGTAGACTCCGCGTGCTCGTCCCGATAAATGATGCAATTGTTCATGCACACATGGTATTTCACGTGCGGTAAATCCAGAGGACACACGATTTTCTTCGCCTCCTCCAAACTGGTCGGGCACTTGTTCCCCTTGGGAAGACGTTCGTGCCAGAATGACATGTTCTCGTCGAAGCATGCGTCGGTCATTTTGTGTTTTACCTTCATCTCCAGGGCCATGAGCGTTACTTTCAGGCGGGTATCCTTGGGCCTGCATCCTTCATACAATGGAGTAACCGCGTCTAACTCAAGTTGATCCATCTTGGCTTTCTCTCGGGCGGCAGCTCTTGCATTATCCGTCTGTTTGAGAAGCAGCTCTTGAATATGAGGGTCCTGCACCCAGCCCATCGATGGTCCAGCGTCGTCTGCTCCGCCGGCATCATCATCTTCATGATCATGCCCGTCGCCTGCTCCGGCATCTTCCTCATCATCATGTCCTGCATCTTCTACATGATGACTGTGTACAGCATCACAGTCGTGATCATCTCCTGGGGATTCTTCGTCTTCTCGCCCGCCCGAGCCGCGGTGGTTGTCTTGCTGCCCTTCCTCATTTCTTGCCCGGCCCGCATGGACGACTTCGTAGTCATCTTCATCACCTTGCCACCGATAGCCATCCATGAAACCACGCAACAGCAGGTGGTCCCGCACCTGCCCGGAATCCGGGTCCGCAATAAGGCTCTTCAGCTTGCATCTTCGACACGGACATCTTATCTCCGTCTCGTTCTTTTGAAGCATCTCGGCCTTCGCGGACCTCAAAAACCTATTCACGATGCCTTCGGTCATCGTGCGGA
>NW_021209487.1:0-834 GCF_002162155.2 Triticum dicoccoides
CAAAATAATCAGTAAATGCATGAAAAATAACAAATGTAGTCAGAAAGGGTTGTAAATTGATGATGTGGCTTTCAATGGTTCATTTTGAACACAGAAAAACTATGGAGTTCAAATAAGTTCAAAAAAATGAAAACCCTTTGTAACAGACGAGTTTCCGTATGAAACCCTGATACTTCGAAAGAGATTGTCCGTTTTGTACACGAAGTGCATCCAGTTTTTGCCGTAACCCTCTCTCCGTTCTCGCACGTGCTATGTGGATGAAATCATGATACCATGTCAACTTGGAACCTTTTCAGAGTTCATTTTAAATGCTTTTCAATTTCATAGTCTTATAGCTAGAAATAATCAGTAAATGCATGAAAAATAACAAATGTAGTCACAAAGAGTTGTAAATTGATGATGTGGCTTTGAATGGTGCATTTTGAACACATAATAACTATGGAGTTCAAATAAGTTCTAGAAAATGAAATCCCTTTGTAACAGACGAGTTTCCGTATGAAACCCTGATACTTCGAAAGAGATTGTCCGTTTTGTACACGAAGCGCATCCAGTTTTTGCCGTAACCCTCTCTACTTTCTCGCACATGCTATGTGGGTGAAATGATGATACCATGCCAACTTGGAACCTTTTCAGAGTTCATTTCAAATGCTTTTCAATTTCATGGTCTTATAGCTCAAAATAATCAGTAAATGCATGAAAAATAACAAATGTAGTCAGAAAGGGTTGTAAATTGATGATGTGGCTTTGAATGGTGCATTTTGAACACAGAAAAACAATGGAGTTCAAATCAGTTCAAAAAAATGAAATCCCTTTGTAACAGACGAGTTTTCGTAT
>NW_021209488.1:0-1059 GCF_002162155.2 Triticum dicoccoides
AATACATCTTGGTATTTCCTGGGTGAATCGAATAGGGTGAATCATGGGCTTCTTGTAAAATCAACTTCCTGATTTCTGGGTTATTGGGCACATAAACACAGTCTTCAAACCATAGGGTATCGTGTTCATCCTCACGAAATCCTTTAGCCTTTCCTTTGCCCATTTTCTCCTTTATAGAGGCAACTTCCTTATCTGCCTTTTGGGCTTCTCTGATTTTGTCCATCAGTGTCGACTGAATCTCCAATGTTGCTACGTAGCCTCTCGGAACTATTTCCAAACATAGCTCTCGAAGGTCCTCGGCTAACTCATTGGGTATTCCTCCCATCATTAGGGTATTGACGTGGCTCTTACGGCTCAATGCGTCTGCTACGACATTAGCCTTTCCGGGGTGATAATGCAATCTCATATCATAATCCTTGATAAGTTCTAACCATCTCCTTTGTCTGAGATTCAATTCCTTCTGTCTGAAGATGTACTTCAAACTCTTGTGATCCGTATATACTTCAAAATGATTTCCAATGAGGAAATGTCTCCACGACTTCAGGGCATGCACAACGGCTGCTAACTCCAAATCATGGGTGGCATAATTCAACTCATGGGGCTTAAGTTGTCGTGAAGCATATGAAACAACTCTTCCTTCCTGCATAAGCACTGCTCCAAGTCCTCGACGTGAAGCGTCGCAATACACCTCATAATCCTTAGTCTGATCTGGCAATATCAAAACTGGTGAGGTAACCAATCTTTTCTTCAACTCCTGAAAACTTGCCTCACAGTCCTCAGTCCATATGAATTTGTTATCCTTTTTCAACAATTCAGTCATAGGCTTAGCAATCCTTGAGAAATTCTCAATGAATCTTCGGTAGTATCCTGCGAGTCCAAGAAAACTCCGAATCTCTCCAACTGTCGTTGGTGCTTCCCAATTAGTTACGGTCTCAACCTTTGTGGGGTCAACTGCTATTCCTTATCCGGATATAACATGTCCGAGAAATCCAACTTCCTTTAGCCAAAACTCACATTTGCTGAATTTGGCATATAACTGATGTTCCCTTAATTTCTCCA
>NW_021209489.1:0-1421 GCF_002162155.2 Triticum dicoccoides
AATGATGTCAGAATATGTTGGAAATTTATGACGTCGCTTTGAATGCTGCAAACTGAACACAAAAGAAGTCCGGAGTTCAAATAAGTTTAAAAAACATTGAAGGGCCCGTGTAACAGATGAGTTCTCGTCCGAAACCCTGATACTCCAAAAGAGATTGTCCAGTTTGTACACGAAGTGCGTCCAGTTTTTGTCGTGACCCCCTCTACTCTTTAGCACATGCTATGCGGGTGAAATGATGATACCATGCCAAGTTTCAACATTTTCACCCTTCATTTTGTAGTGATTTTCAATTTCACGGTCATTTAGCTCTCTAAACAATTAGGTAAATGACTGAAAAACAACAAATGATGTCAGAACATGTTGGAAATTGATGACGTCACTTTGAATGCTGCATACTGAACACAAAAGAAGTCCGTAGTTAAAATAAGTTTAAAAAACATTAAAGTGCCCGTGTAACAGATGAGTTCTCGTCCGAAACCCTAATACTCCGAAAGAGTTTGTCCAGTTTGTACACGAAGTGCGTCCAGTTTTTGTCGTGACCCTCTCTACTCTTTAGCACATGCTATGCGGGTGAAATGATGATACCATGCCAAGTTTCAACATTTTCAGAGTTCATTTTGTAGTGATTTTCAATTTCACTGTCATTTAGCTCTCTAAACAATTAGGTAAATGACCGAAAACAACAAATGATGTCAGAACATGTTGGAAATTGATGATGTCGCATTGAATGCTGCATACTGAACACAAAAGAAGTCCGGAGTTCAAATAAGTTTAGAAAATATTGAAGTGCCCGTGTAACAGATGAGTTCTCGTCCGAAACCCTGATATTCCGAAAGAGATTGTCAAGTTTGTACATGAAGTGCGTCCGATTTTTACCGTGACCCTCTCTACTCTTTCGCACATGCTATGTAGGTGAAATGATGATACCATGCCAAGTTTCAACATTTTCACAGTTCATTTCGTAGCCATTTTCAATTTCACGGTCATTTAGCTCTCTAAGCAATTAGGTAAATGACTGAAAAACAACAAATGATGTCAGAACATGTTGGAAATTGATGATGTCGCTTTGAATGCTGCATACTAAACACAAAAGAAGTCCGGAGTTCAAATAAGTTTAAAAAACATTGAAGTGCCCGTGTAACAGATGAGTTCTCGTCCGAAGCCCTGATACTCCGAAAGAGATTTCCAGTTTGTACACGAAGTGAGTCCAGTTTTTGCCGTGACCCCCTCTACCCTTTAGCACATGCTATGCGGGTGAAATGATGATACCATGCCAAGTTTCAACATTTTCACAGTTCATTTTGTAGTGATTTTCAATTTCACGGTCATTTAGCTCTCTAAACAATTAGGTAAATGACAGAAAAACAACAAATGATGTCAAAACATGTTGGAAATTGATGACGTCGCTTTGAATGCTGCAT
>NW_021209490.1:0-1209 GCF_002162155.2 Triticum dicoccoides
TAAACTACCACAAATCGTCCAATGAAAGCACGTAAAACTTCGTTCATTAATCTCATGAAAGTACTAGGTGCATTAGTTAACCCAAAAGGCATGACTAACCACTCATATAATCCAAACTTAGTTTTAAATGCTGTTTTCCATTCATCTCCCAATTTCATACGAATTTGATGATAGCCACTACGCAAATCAACTTTGGAGAATATTGTAGAGCCACTCAATTCATCAAGCATATCATCTAGCCTAGGAATAGGATGACGATAACGAATAGTAATATTATTAATGCCTCTACAATCAACACACATACGTGATGTACCATCCTTTTTCGGCACTAGAATAATAGGAACAGCACAAGGACTAAGGGATTCGCGTATATAACCTTTGTCGAGAAGCTCTTGTACTTGGCGCATAATCTCCTTCGTCTCCTCTAGATTGGTACGGTATGGTGCACGGTTTGGCAGTGAAGCACCGGGAATTAAGTCAATCTGATGCTCAATCCCTCGAATAGGCGGTAATCCTGGTGGCACGTCTTGTGGAAAGACGTCAGCGAACTCCTGCAAAATGTTAGTGACAGCAGGAGGCAAAGAGGAAGGCACGTCCTCGAATGAAAATAATGCCTCTTTGCACACAAAAGCATAGCAAACAGATTTGCTGAAATCTAGCTCATCAATATCAGATTTGGTGGCAAATAAACATGCACTTTTCAATTTAATTTCAGAAGCAACACTAGATGGTTTATTATTAGGCTTCATTTGTTACTTAAATTCTTTTGCCACAATCTGATTTTCACTCTTATTCGTCTCCTGTTTTGCTTTATTAGCCCTATTAATATCATCTTTCAAAATGGAATCAGGAGTCATAGGAAGCAAAGTAATATTTTTATCCTTATGAACAAGAGTATAGTGATTGTTTCTACCATGGTGTACAGAATTTTTATCAAATTGCCATGGTCTACCAAGTAATAAGGAACATGCTTGCATAGGTACCACATCACAATCAACATAATCAGCATATGTAGAGATACTAAAATGCACACGAACAGTACGTGTTACCTTAACCTTGCCGCTGTTGTTGAACCATTGGATGTAGTAAGGATGTGGATGTGGTCTTGTGGTGAGAGAAAGCTTCTCCACCATCTCCATGCTAGCCAAGTTGTTGCAGCTCCCTCCGTCTATTATGACGCGCACAGAACGTTCCTTCACAACTCCCTTG
>NW_021209491.1:0-885 GCF_002162155.2 Triticum dicoccoides
CGTCGTGCGTTTGACTCTCCCTGGTAATCGCTCTATCCAAGCTTTGAGAGTTTTTGACTACAATGGTTGCCGATCACCGCCTGCTGCTGGGTAAGAACTGGTAAGAATTTGAGATTTGCTTGACGGATTTGTGACACCCACCACCACCACTTGTTCGTAGTCTGTAGGATCATATTCTTGTGTGTTTCTATTGCTGCTAACCATGCCAGGATCACAAGCCGACGAGATTGACTGGGAGAATTTATCGAACAAGGAGCTTCATGATAAGTTTCAGCAAATGATGACTGAACAGGTGCAAGATGTGCTGAACAATTTTGAAGAGGCCATGGAGAAGATCACTGGCTTTGAGAAGACGTTCGAAACAAAGCTCGATAACAAGTTTAATGAATTGCTCGCGCGTCTTCCACCACCACCACCCGCTGCAGCTAACGCACCTCTCAATCAACAACAACGACTACCTCCACGTCGCGAAGCAGACCTCCGCCGAGCAAGCCGTGTTCCTCTTGCGTTTGGCCAAACTGTTGGTGCTGCTGTTGATACTTCTGTGGCTCCTGCTGCTGATGCGGAGGAGGAGGATTATGTGGGAGACTATGAGGATGAGGTTGATCAAAATCAACACTACGTGCAGCCACCTGTACCACCACCAGCAGGTCGACCTCAGGTATATATTCGTAATGGTAGGCCTGCACCACCACCTCAGGTACGAGATGATGTCCATATTCCTAAACTGAAATTGAATATTCCACCATTTGAGGGTAGATATGTTCCTGATATATATCTTACTTGGGAGTTAGAAACTGAACAACGATTTACATGTTTACAATATCCTGAGGAGAGACGAGTTGCTGCTGCCGTTTGTGCTTTCACTAGTTTTGCATGTGTATG
>NW_021209492.1:0-1485 GCF_002162155.2 Triticum dicoccoides
ATTTGCGTTATGATATTATCGATGTTGTGATCTCCAGTTTAAATATTTGAATCCCCTTTAATCCAGATATTCGTCTCATATAGCTATCACTCATGCTTATATAGGACTATCTCTCTGGACCTATACACGTTCATCGTCTCTCAGGCATCTCTCGTGCTACATGTATGTCGACAATGATCTTTTATCTTCGTAACACACTGATGGTACTCTCTCCATCGACCTTCATCACTCTATCTCTCTCTCTAAGTATATCTCGCTCCCTGCTATGTGTCTCTAGCTATGATTCTCCATGTGGAATCTCTTTCTCTCACACAAACACAAAACTTTGTCTCCCGGGGTCTCATTTCTCTCAACTATTCCCATGTGTGCCACTCGCACACCCCTCATACAAAGATGTCTTTCGCTCCTTAGATATGAGAACCTACGACTCTTCCTCTTCAATATCTCTTTCTCACACACAAACACAAACTCTGTCTCCCAGGGTCTCATATTTCTCCATTGTTCTCTTGTATGTCGCTCAAACACACCCTCTCTCCCTAGAGATATCTTGTGTTCCCTCATATGTCTCTCTAGCTATCACTCTCGTTGTGAAATATCTTTCTCTCTCGCAGACACAAAACTCCATCTCTGTGGATCTCATTTCTCTCTGATATTTGTTTGTATGTGACTCACATGCACCCTCTCTCTATCTCTCTCACACCCACACACATAACCCAGCCTTCTGATCCACTCGACTCCTATCTCTAGCGCACACTAGCTAGCATATTTATCTTTCTTTTTATCTGTTTCTCCATCAACCTTCTTTCTCGCCCTCACTCTTGATTGCTATCACGCACACTAATATGTTTCTCTCTACATGCATGCAGTCAAGTGCCCTCTCACACACATATATAACTTCACCCTTTGAACCACCCGACGGTCATCTCCGACACCCAAACTAATGGATGTCTCTCTAGCTAGCATCTCTATCTCTGTATCTATCTGTAGTTTCTCCGTCAACATTTCTTTCTCGCACGGAGTCTTGCTTCCTATCACCCACACTATATATGTCTATCCATACATATGCATTTATAGGTTGATCTCTTTTGCACAATCGTTGCGCCTCACCCCCTCTGCTCGCCATAGATGCATGCTCCAGCCCACGCCACTATCTCTTAAAGACAAAAACACATGCTCAATTGTCGGGCCTTCTTCCATGCATTCTCACATGCATGCATATTGTCATACCGACCTGTCTCTCCCATGTCGTTGATCTTAGGACTTATGTCTTCTTTCTTTTATCTCGATCATGCGCGCGCACACACACACACATCCCACGTATGCATGTATACCTCTCACACATGCACGTTCAAGGTCTCTATATCTCCATACATAGTTAATTACCCTCAATCCTAACGCCACATCGAATCGTTGTCCTCTTTTGTGCACATAACTTCCGCCTGGATGGGCAAAACACACACTCACACTTAACAATCTCATTCTGGC
>NW_021209493.1:0-1405 GCF_002162155.2 Triticum dicoccoides
TTTAATATGTTTCAAAGATTCATGATCAGAATGTATAACAAATTCTTTGGGCCATAAATAATGTTGCCATGTTTCTAAAGTCCGAACAAGAGCATATAATTCTTTATCATAAGTAGAATAATTCAGACTAGGCCCACTCAATTTTTCAGAAAAGTATGCAACAGGTTTGCCATCTTGTAATAACACACCTCCTAATCCAATTCCACTAGCATCACATTCAAGCTCAAAAGTCTTATTAAAATCAGGAAGTTGGAGTAAAGGAGCATGTGTCAACTTATCTTTCAATACCGTGAAGGCTTCTTCCTGTGCGGTACCCCAAAGAAAAAGCACATCTTTCTTTGTAAGCTCATTGAGAGGTGCAGCAATGGTGCTGAAATCTCTCACAAAACGCCTATAGAATCCAGCGAGGCCAAGAAAACTCCTCACTTGTGTGACCGTTTTGGGTTGCGGCCAACTCTCAATAGCTTCAATCTTGGCTTTATCAACTTCAATTCCCTATGGAGTAACAACATAGCCAAGAAAAGATACTCGGTCGGTGCAAAAGGTGCACTTCCCAAGGTTACCAAACAAACGTGCATCACGTAGAGCAATAAAAACAGCATGTAAATGTTCCAAATGTTCTTCCAAAGATCTGCTATAAATCAATATGTCATCAAAGTAAACTACCACAAATCGTCCAATGAAAGCACGTAAAACTTCGTTCATTAATCTCATGAAAGTACTAGGTGCATTAGTTAACCCAAAAGGCATGACTAACCACTCATATAATCCAAACTTAGTTTTGAATGTTGTTTTCCATTCATCTCCCAATTTCATACGAATTTGATGGTATCCACTACGTAAATCAACTTTGGAGAATATTGTAGAGCCACTCAATTCATCAAGCATATCATCTAGCCTAGGAATAGGATGACGATAACGAATAGTAATATTATTAATGCCTCTACAATCAAGACACATACGTGATGTACCATCCTTTTTTGGCACTAGAATAATAGGAACAGCACAAGGACTAAGGGATTCGCGTATATAACCTTTGTCGAGAAGCTCTTGTACTTGACGCATAATCTCCTTCGTCTCCTCTGGATTGGTACGGTATGGTGCACGGTTTGGCAGTGAAGCACCGGGAATTAAGTCAATCTGATGCTCAATCCCTCGAATAGGCGGTAATCCCGGTGGCACGTCTTGTGGAAAGACGTCAGCGAACTCCTGCAAAATGTTAGTGACAGCAGGAGGCAAAGAGGAAGGCACGTCCTCGAATGAAAATAATGCCTCTTTGCACACAAAAGCATAGCAAACAGATTTGCTGAAATCTAGCTCATCAATATCAGATTTGGTGGCAAATAAACATGCACTTTTCAATTTAATTTCAGAAGCAACACTAGATGGTTTATTATTAGGCTTC
>NW_021209494.1:0-1204 GCF_002162155.2 Triticum dicoccoides
CTTCCCACTACGGCCCATGAGGCCCTCCGGGAGAGGTGGCCCCTCCCGGTGGACCCCCAGAACCCTTCCGGTGGCCCTGGTACAATACCGGTATGCCCCCGAACTTTTCCGGTGACCGTATGTCAACTTCCCATATATAAATCTTCACCTCCAGACCATTCCGGAACTCCTCGTGATGTCCGAGATCTCATCCGGGACTCCAAACAACATTCGGTAATCACATACAACTCTTCCTAATAACCCTAGTGTCATCGAACCTTAAGTGTGTAGACCCTACGGTAATCACGTAGACATGACCGAGACAGCTCTCCGGTCAATAATCAACAGCGGGATCTGGATACCCATGTTGGCTCCCACATGTTCCACGATGATCTCATCGGATGAACCACGATGTCGAGGATTCAAGTAATCCCGTATACAATTCCCTTTGTCAATCGATACGTTACTTGCCCAACATTTAATCGTCGGTATCCCAATTGAAGGAAATATGCCCTAGAGGCAATAATAAAGTTATTATTTATTTCCTTATAATCATGATAAATGTTTATTATTCATGCTAGAATTGTATTTACCGGAAACATAATACATGTGTGAATACATAGACAAACAAAGTGTCACTAGTATGCCTCTACTTGACTAGCTCGTTAATCAAAGATGGTTATGTTTCCTAACCATGAACAATGAGTTGTTATTTGATTAACGAGGTCACATCATTAGTAGAATGATCTGATTGACATGACCCATTCCATTAGCTTAGCACCCTATCATTTAGTATGTTGCTATTGCTTTCTTCATGACTTATACATGTTCCTATGACTATGAGATTATGCAACTCCCGTTTACCGGAGGAACACTTTGGGTACTACCAAACGTCACAACGTAACTGGGTGATTATAAAGGAGTACTACAGGTGTCTCCAATGGTCGATGTTGGGTTGGCGTATTTCGAGATTAGGATTTGTCACTCCGATTGTCGGAGAGGTATCTCTGGGCCCTCTCGGTAATACACATCACATAAGCCTTGCAAGCATTACAACTAATATGTTAGTTGTGAGATGATGTATTACGGAACGAGTAAAGAGACTTGCCGGTAACGAGATTGAACTAGGTATTGGATACCGACGATCGAATCTCGGGCAAGTAACATACCGATGACAAAGGGAACAACGTATGTTGTTATGCGGTCTGACCGATAAAGATCTTCG
>NW_021209495.1:0-1135 GCF_002162155.2 Triticum dicoccoides
CGTGCTCTCCCTTATCCTCTTTTAATGGTATAAGCTCGGCCCATTTAGAGAAGTAATCGGTGGCAGCCAGGATAAATTTGTGCCCCTTTGATGATGGCGGATTAATAGGTCCTACTATATCCATTCCCCACATTTCAAATGGCCATGCAATATTTGTGGGATGCAAAGACTCATGGGGTTGATGTATGAAATTACCATGTACCTGGCACTCGTGACACCTTTTTGCAAATTTCATGGCGTCGTCAAACATGGTAGGCCAATAGTAACCAAGATGTCGCAATTGATAATATAACTTAGGGCCAGATTGATGCGCCCCACACACCCCGGCGTGCACTTCATTTAAGGCTTCCACAATTTCATTCCCTGCTAGACAGCGGAGGAGGATGCCATCGAAAGAACGCCTATATAAGGTATCATTTATACATGTATAGTGAACTGACCTTTTTCGAACTCTAGACCTTTCCGTGGAGTCTAGAGGTAAATATCCATGGAGCAAGTATTCCAGGAAAGGGCTTCGCCAGTCTCCAACTTCAATCTCGTAGATATCTGCAGTCATTGCAACCGACGTCGTCGTCTCCTCTTCCTCGGCGAGTATAGGTAGGATTCTGCATTCTTCAACACGAACATCCATCATTTGATGTGAAGTTAATGACATACTAGCGGCTAAACCTGCTAAGGCATCAGCTTTTTCATTCTGACTTCTTATAACATGCTGAATATTTAGATCAGCAAACATGGACATGAGCATTTTGGCTCGTTGGAAATAAGGCATTAATTCTTCTTTCTTTACCATGTAAATTCCCAGTAGTTGGTTGATCACTAACTGAGAGTCACCATAAACAGTGAGTGAATCTAACCCCATATTCAGAGCTAATTCAAGCCCAATTATCAAAGCCTCATATTCAGCCGAATTATTTGAAACTGCTGAAGTTAGGGTGAATGAGTACGGGATTATTCCTTCACTAGGCGTCACGAAGACGACTCCAGCACCTGCCCCTGATCGTCGACATGCGCCATCGAAGTACATTTGCCAACATGTACTAGCAACTGATGTAGTGAACACATCTTCATCCGGCAAGTCATCCTCTATGGGGAAATCATCGGGTATTGGATGTGTAGCTAGGAAGTTAGCTAA
>NW_021209496.1:0-969 GCF_002162155.2 Triticum dicoccoides
GTCTCATCGTAGTCAATTCCTTGAACTTGCCGAAAACCTTTTGCGACAAGTCGAGCTTTGTAGACAGTAACATTACCATCAGCGTCAGTCTTCTTCTTAAAGATCCATTTATTCTCAATCGCTTGCCGATCATCGGGCAAGTCAACCAAAGTCCATACTTTGTTCTCATACATGGATCCCATCTCAGATTTCATGGCTTCTAGCCACTTTGCGGAATCTGGGCTCACCATCGCTTCTTCATAGTTCGTAGGTTCATCATGATCTAGTAGCATGACCTCCAGAACAGGATTACCGTACCACTCTGGTGCGGATCTTACTCTGGTTGATCTACGAAGTTCAGTAGTATCTTGATCTGAAGTTTCATGATCATTATCATTGGCTTCCTCACTAACTAGTGTAGGTGTCACTGAAACAGTTTTCTGTGATGAACTACTTTCCAGTAAGGGAGCAGGTACAGTTACCTCGTCAAGTTCTACTGTCCTCCCACTCACTTCTTTCCAGAGAAACTCCTTCTCTAGAAATGATCCATTCTTAGCAACAAATGTTTTGCCTTCGGATCTGTGATAGAAGGTGTACCCAACAGTTTCCTTTGGGTATCCTATGAATACACATTTCTCCGATTTGGGTTCGAGCTTATCAGGTTGAAGCTTTTTCACATAAGCATCGCAGCCCCAAACTTTAAGAAACGACAACTTCGGTTTCTTGCCAAACCATAGTTCATAAGGCGTCGTCTCAACGGATTTTGATGGTGCCCTATTTAACGTGAATGCGGCCGTCTCTAAAGCATATCCCCAAAATGATAGCGGTAAATCTGTAAGAGACATCATAGATCGCACCATATCTAGTAAAGTACGATTACGACGTTCGGACACACCATTACGCTGTGGTGTTCCGGGGGGCGTGAGTTGCGAAACTATTCCACAGTTTTTCAAATGTACACCAAACTCGTAACTCAAATATTCTCCTCCA
>NW_021209497.1:0-1794 GCF_002162155.2 Triticum dicoccoides
CGATGGCGACGCCCTGAAAAATAATGTTCTGAGCTATGACACGCGCGCGGTCACGGCGGCGCGGGCGTGCTCCGAGCAGGCATGACGGCGACACGCCGGACGGGGATGGCCGTGTTTGTATCGATGCTCCACAGTCGTCCTACTCCGGCGACTCGGGAGAGCCGTTCGCGGCAAACAGACGGTGGAGCGATCGAGGTGCATGCATACGCCAAGGTTCACAACCGAACAACACCAAGATTTTCGCGCGTCGATTTGCAACATGCGTAACAAACTAAGGGCATCTCCAACGACAATCCGCAAATTTCCTCCCGCATCCGTCCATGAACATGGATGTAGGAGGCCAAATCCCACCTTAGACACATATTAACAACAGTTCGACCCAACCGGGCGAAATTCGTGTAAACATGACCAAATTTCATATCATATAAAATGACAGATTTCATTATATTTACATCAACTAAGCGGTGGAGCATCGGCGGCGGCATCCGTTCCGCGTGTCCGGCAACTAAGCGGTGCGGCGGCGGCGGATCTGAATGTACATTTAATACCTAATCTAAATGGCCGCCGACGTGGCGGCGTCCGTTCCCTCGGTCTGGCAATGCACCTCGAGAACTGAAGTTTTGTCTTCTTCAGTTCCGCCTCGGCGCTCTACAACTCCACCTCCGGAGACCCGAAAAGTGGAGTTGTCCGCCTCCACGAAGTCGCAGAGCGACTAATCGACCGCCGATGCAGAGCCCACCAGGCTTGGCATCGACGGGAGGGGAGGAGCAGTGGCCTTCCAGGGGCACGAGCGATGGCGACCTACCGTGCACTACACTTCCTCGCTGTCGGCGACGTCTGCGGACGTGTCGGCTTCAAGGTTGTCGCAGCGGGTCGCAGCCTCGGTGATTTCCTGCTCCTCCTTGTTGGTCTCGCCGAACACCGCCTCACCCACGTCGTCGCACTCCTTGTAGGCGACCGCCACCCGTTGGCAGTACAGCCAGTGGGCAAGGCGGATCTCGTGGGCGGAGTGGTAGGACTCGAGCAACTTGTCCTGCTCCACTAGGTCCGCGTCCGACACGACCACCATACCGGCGGCGAGCTGCTCCTCCACTTGCACGTGCTCCTGGAGGAGGTGGTAGTTGTAGGCGGCGTCGGCCTACGCCTCCCAGAACTGCTCCGCACCATGTCCATATAATGGACACGGGCTTCGCCGATGTTCAAGGTGCAATGTACCAGCAAGGTTGGCGCGGAGGAGTAGGGTGACGCCGGTTCGTCGTCGGGAGCGTCCTTCGGTTGCCTGCCGGTCAGCCAGCCAGCCGGCAGCAATGACGGACATCTCCTTCTTCTGGTCCGACATCAGCTCGTCCTAGAGAGTTTTGACGAGGGAGTAATCCATGGTGGGATTGGTGCGGAGAGGGATCAGAGGCGAATGACAGCGGCTATGTCCGGGGCAGCAGTTTACATAGAAATGATGGGCGATAGAGGGACGGACGGGTGGCACCAAAGAAGACACCTCGGCAACTGTGTGCCATCACTGTGGGCGGCAAACAGACGGACGGGCGGCCGTCGTGTCATTCGAATGCGCATCAGTCGCGTTCAATGGGAAGTGGCGCAGGCAGCGCTCTTTCAGCCGGCACATCGCTTAAATGTCGGCGCCAGTGAGCGGCCGCGCCCGCTCTGACCGGAATGCGGGGGCTAACGCTCTGGGGTGGCACTGACCGAAATCGCGTGGAATGAAAGAGGGGTTTTGGTTGGGTCAGGGCGGTTAGAAGCGGGCTTGAAAGCGGTCCAGACTCCCGCAATGCCCCCCCC
>NW_021209498.1:0-1101 GCF_002162155.2 Triticum dicoccoides
GATTCTGACCCGTTTTATGGACTATTACTCACCGTTTTGGGGCCCCAAAGCGATTTCCATTGTTGTTGAACCCCAAGGTGCGCTTACATGTCGGTCATCATCACTCACAGTTTTGGTCGATTCTGCCCCGTTTCGTGGACTATTACTCACTGTTTTGGGGTCCCGGAGTGATTTCCACGATTAACGAACCTTGCGGTGCGTTTACGTTTTAGTCATCAACACTAGCGGTTTTGGCCGATTCTGACCCATTTCATGGAATATTACTCACCGTTTTTGGGCCCTAAACGAATTTCCATAGTTGTTGAACCCCAAGGCGCGCTTATCTGTCGGTCATCAACACTCACAGATTTGGCCGATTCTGGACCATTTCATGGACTATTACTCCCTGTTTTGGGGTCCCGAAGAGGTTTCCAGGATTAACGAACCCTGGGGTGCGTTTATGTTTCGGCCATCAACACTCGCGGTTTTGGCCGATTCTGACCTGTTTCGTGGACTATTACTCACCGGTTTTGGGCCCCAAAGCAATTTCCATAGTTGTTGAACCCATAGATGCGCTTACATATCGGTCATCAACACTCACAGTTTTGGCCGATTCTGGCCCGTTTCATGGACTATTACTCACTGTTTTGCGGTCCCGGAGTGATTTCCACGATTAACGAACCCTGAGGTGCATTTATGTTTCGGTCATCAACACTCACGGTTTTGGCAGATTCTGACCCGTTTTGTGGACTATTACTCACTGTTTTAGGGCCCCAAAGTGATTTGCATAGTTGTTGAGCCCCAAGGTGCGCTTACGTGTCGGTCATCAACACTCATAGATTTGGCCGATTCTGGCCCGTTTCGTGGACTATTACTCACCGTTTTTTGGCCCTAAAGCTATTTCCGTAGTTGTTGAACCCCAAGGTGCGCTTGCGTGTCGGTCATCAACACTCACAGATTTGGCCGATTCTGGCCCGTTTCGTGGACTATTACTCACTGTTTTGGGGTCCCGGAGTGATTTCCACGATTAACGAACCCTGGTGTGCGTTTACGTTTTGGTCATCAACACTAGCGGTTTTGGCCGATTCTAACCCGTTTCGTGGACTATTACTCACCATTTTT
>NW_021209499.1:0-1068 GCF_002162155.2 Triticum dicoccoides
GTGATGAATCAGCCTATTATATGTAAGAAAATAGTATACTTTTCGTCCCTCAACTTTTGGTGAAGTTTAGATTTGATCCCTCAACTCCAAAACCGGATAGCTTGCACCGCAACTACCGAAACTGGACAAGGTTTGTCCCTGGTCTTGGTTTTGACCGGTTTTGGTGATCAGTCACCCCGCTTTTGACCGGTGCTCACAAAACTCACGGAACTTATTTATATGCGTGAACCTTTTGAAATTCACACACAAACTTTTTAAATCCACGTAGTTTTTTCGAGGTCGCGTGTTTTTTTTAAAGAAATATACTTTTTTCAAATGAGTGAACTATTTTGAAATTTCCATTCTTTTTTCAAATTTTTGTTTTTTAAAATTTCATACTTTTTTCAAATCCGCATATTTTTACCAAGTTTGTGAAATTTTATCAAATCTAAATATGTGTTTCAAGTCCATGAATTGTGTTTGAAATTCGCATACTTGTTTCAAATCCGGATACTTTTAAAATTTCATGTATTCTTTTCAAATCCATGTTCATTTTCCAGTCCAGGAATTTTGTTTGAAATTCACGTACTTGTCTTAAGTTGACATGAGTTTTTTAAATCCACATATTTTTGCATAAAAAATATCCAAATCTGCATAAAATTTTCAAATCCATGAACTCTTTCCAAAAAATGTACGCAAATATGAAAAAGTACGTCAATTTTAAAAAATTAAATGAATTTGAAAAAACTACATGAACTTTGAAAAAGTACGCTGATTTGCAAAAACTACGTGGATTTGAAAAAAGTACACAAATTTTTAAAAAGTTCACGTATTTGAAAAAGTGCCAAAATTTGAAAACATTACGCGGACTTGAAAAAAGTATGCGAATTTGAGTCGCACAGTCAAAACCGGGGTCGGACAGCACCAAAATCAGTCAAAACCGTGACCTGGGATGAATCTTGTCATGTTTTACAAGTTAAGGATGCAAGTTGTCTGGTTTTAAAGTTAAGGGACCAAATTTAGAAGTATACTTTTCTTTATATGAATGGCCGTATGCATCGTTCTGATGCAAAGGCCGGGGAATCCCCC
>NW_021209500.1:0-2284 GCF_002162155.2 Triticum dicoccoides
GAGGAGAAGTTGCCTACCAGTTGGAACTACCTCCGCACCTCTCCAGAGTCCACGATGTCTTCCACGTTTCTCAACTCAGGCGTTGCTTCTCGGATCCTATCCGTGGAGTGGACCACGAAACGCTTGATCTCCAAGATAATCTTACATATCGAGAGTACCCCATTCGTATCCTCGATCAGGCCGAGCGTACCACTCGACGTCATAATATCAAGTTTCTCAAAGTACAATGGTCGCACCATTCTGAGGATGAAGCAACTTGGGAAAGGGAGGATCGTCTTCGACTCGAGTATCCCGCCTTCTTCCCGGAGGAACCCAAATCTCGGGACGAGATTCTTTTGAGTGGGGGTGAGTTGTCACACCCTAGCTAGTCATGCATTAGAGTGTTGCATCATGTTTACTCTTTCACCAGAAACTTGAAATGGGGATTTGTGAAACCCTCAGAATCATTTCTGAAAATGATCCAAATAAAAATTTCTCCAAAAAGGTCCAAGAAAATGCTCATGTTGCTCTCTGAAAATATTGGACAGAGATAAAAATCAAACCAATATTTTAAGAGCTCATAAGTATTTATTATGGGCATTTGGAATTAATGCATAAATATTTGCATTGGAAATATATTAGTTATATATATTAATATATGTCCAAAAATTATGCCACCTGTTGGGGAGCTCTGGAATAATATATCTAGCTCCTGCAAAAATTGGCATAAGGTTATAAAATGATTTAATATTTTATTTAAATCAAAACAAATGTCAGAAATTAGAAAAACAAAAATAAATAAAGGAGAGAAACCTTACCTGGGCCTCTTACCTGGCGCCTCTGGCCCAGCCAGCTGGCCGGCCCAGCCCGTCTCCCTCCTCTGTCGTCTTCGTCCTCGACAGAGGGAGGGGAGTGTGCCCGGCGCGCGCGCGCGCCACCGCGCCACGCCACCAGCTCGCCTGCCTGCCTGCCCCTCCCCTCCTCGTCTGGATGGCCTGGAACGATGCCACGCCCTCCCCCTGCTCTCTCTCACTCTCCCTCGGTTCTTCCCCTCCTCTCCCTCGCTCTCCCTCTCCCGTGTCCGAACGCCACCATCGCCGCCGTTCGCCATAGCAGCCGCCACCGGCCACCCCTCGCCCCTCCGCTAAGCTCAGGAGCTCCGCCGCGACCCCCTCTTCCTCCCCACCAAGCCAAGCCCCTCGGGAAGCTCTGCATCGCCTCCACGCCATCGTCTTCGTCCTCGACCGCCGCCGATGGTCGCCGCCGATTCGCCGCCGTTCGTGCTTCCCCGAGCTCGCTGACCCTCCCTGCATGATCCCCGTGAGCCCCTGCTTCGTTTCCCCCTAACCCCATGTTCGATTTCGAGCTCTAGCCGCCCCTCTACCGGAGCCGAGATGCTCCGCCGCACGGGCTCGTCGCCGGCGAAGCCCCGGTGACCATTTGGTCACGGGCGTGCACCCGTTGTGCTTGCCGCGACCCGTAGAGCCCCTCCAGCGCCTCAGCTCCCTCGCCTGCGAGCAGCAGCGCTGATCCCGACCGCACCCGAACTCCGGCCGCCGCTCACGAGCTCGCCGTCGTCGGTACCGGCCACCACAGGCACGGCCACCACCACCGTTCGACGCGCGGGAGCAAGGGCTCTCCAACGAGCCCAAGCACGGCCTCGCCCGTGCCCTGTAGCGCGTTTCCGTATCGCGCCGTCGTCTCGGGCCTCGCCGGCGTCATGTCGCCGGTGGGTTTGACCTGTTCGACCTGGGGTTTGACCCCCCAGGGTCACTGACACGTGGGCCCCGTCGGCCAGGTGGTTAGATTAGCGCTAATCACTGTTAGTTAACCCCCCTGACACTGACCAGTGGGCCCAGCGCCACTAACTCCTAATTAGGATTAAATTAACCCTGTTAAACCCCCCTGTCACTGACGTGTGGACCCCACACGTCAGGTTTGACCCCAGCCAGCCGCAGTTGACCACTGACGTCATGCTGACGTCATGCTGGCGCAATATATATATTTCTGAATTTAATTAAATCAGGAAATTCCAGAATATTATTTAAACTTCAAAAATTCATAACTTTTATTCTGTAACTCCAAATCAGACAAATTATATATGAAAAATGATCAGAAAAATCCAATCTATCCATCTGTACTATTTTCATGCATGATCAAACAAGTTAAATTGATGTTTAAAGCAGAACAAGGAAAAGCACTTTAAAAGGCCATGCTTGAGTTTGAAATTTGAATCTTTGATTCAAATTGGTTCAAACCCTTCTGGTTTTAGTTGCATTAGCCCAACACACTCATATTGCCATGT
>NW_021209501.1:0-1427 GCF_002162155.2 Triticum dicoccoides
CGTTTTGGGGACCCAGAGCGATTTCCACGATTGATGAACCCCGGGGTGCGTTTATGTGTCCGTCATCAACACTCACAGTTTTGGCCAATTCTGACCTGTTTCGCGGACTATTACTCACCGTTGTGGGGTCCCGTAGCGATTTCCATAGTTGTTGAACCCCAAGATGTGCTTACGTGTTGGTCAACAACACTCGCAGTTTTGGCCGATTCTGGCTCGTTTCATGGACTATTCCTTACCGTTTTCGGGTCCCAAAGCGATTTCCATGGTTGTCAAACTCCAAGGAGCACTTACGTGTCGGTCATCAACAATCACAGTTTGGGCCGATTCTGGCCCGTTTCTTCGACTATTACTCTATTTTGGGGTCTCGGAGTCATTTCCACGATTGATGAACCCCGGGGTGCGTTCACGTGTCGGTCATCAACACTCACATATTCGGCCGATTCTAATACGTTCCGTGCACTATTACTCAGCGTTTTGGGGACCCAGAGCGATCTCCACGATTGATGAACCCCGGGGTGCGTTTATGTGTCCGTCGTCAACACTCGCAGTTTTGGCCAAATCTGACCTATTTCGTGGACTATTACTCACCGTTTTGGGGGCCCCGAAGCGATTTTCATAGTTGTTGAACCGCAAGGTGTGCTTACGAGTTGGTCATCAACACTCCCAGTTTTGGCCGATTCTGGCCCGATTCATGGACTATTACTCACAGTTTCGGGGTCCCAAAGCGATTTCCATCATTGTCGAACTCCAAGGTGCGCTTACGTGTCGGTCATCAACAATCACAGTTTGGGCCGATTCTGGCCCGTTTCATGGACTATAACTCACCGTTTTGGGGTCCCAAAGCAATTTCCATAGTTTTTGAACTCCAAGGTGCGCTTACGTGTCGGTTATCAACATCCATAGTTTGGGCCGATTCTGGCCCGTTTCTTGGACTATTACTCTATTTTGGGGTCTCGGAGTCATTTCTATGATTGACTAACCCCGGGGTGCGTTTACGTGTCGGTCATCAACACTCACATATTCGGCCGATTCAAGTCCGTTCCGTCCACTATTACTCAGCGTTTTGGGGACCTAGAGCGATTTCCACGATTGATGAACCCCGGGGTGCGTTTATGTGTCCGTCGTCAACACTCACAGTTTTGGCCAAATCTGACCTGTTTCGTGGACTATTACTCACCGTTTTGGGGGCCCCAAAGCGATTTTCATAGTTGTTGAACCCCAAGGTGTGCTTACGAGTTGGTCATCAACACTCCCAGTTTTGGCCGATTCTGGCCCGTTTCATGGACTATTACTCACCGTTTTGGGGTCCCAAAGCGATTTCCATGATTGTCGAACTCCAAGGTGCGCTTACGTGTTGGTCATCAACACTCACATATTAAGCCGATTCAAGTCCGTTCCGTGCACTATTACTCAGCGTTTTGGGGACC
>NW_021209502.1:0-654 GCF_002162155.2 Triticum dicoccoides
CGGGCGGCGGGGTCGGGGCGGGGTCGAGGCGGCGTCGGCGTGGCGTCCGGGCGGCGTCCGGGCGGCGAGGAGAGGGCGAGGGAGGGAGAGGGCGAGGGCGAGGGCGAGGGCGAGGGCAGCGGCGGCGGCGGCGGTGGATCGAGAGGGAGAGAACTGGCGAGGGGGATCGGGCGAAGGGGGGTCGGGCGAAGGGGGGATCGGGCAAAGGGGGGCCACAATACTAATGGCGCACCTCACCGTGGTGCGCCATTAGCATGTCCATACTAATGGAGCACCTCACCGTGGTGCGCCATTAGTATTTTTTTTTATTTCAGCTCGAGCCAAAAGGTTATGTAGTACCAGAACCTATCTATGTCAAGCCCACTCTACTAGCTCGACTGGTCAGCAGCAAGTTCTCACACCAGGAGGTCTTGGGTTCAACTCCCAGGCTCCACAAATTTTTTTTAGCATTTAAAAAGCTGTTTGATACTTATTTATGTTTAAATATATTCAAACTTGTTTAAATAATAACAGTAATATTTTTTTATAAGACAGTAGCATTTAAAAAGCTGTTTGATACTAATTTTTTTTATAAGACGGTGCGCGGGGTGCGGGGGGTCGGCGGCGGCGGTTGAGTAGGGGAATCGAGGGTGCGGGGGGTCGGCGGCGGCGGCC
>NW_021209502.1:5696-6911 GCF_002162155.2 Triticum dicoccoides
CGAAAGATGGTAAGATTTTAACTATTTGTCCTTAATGAAGGAAATATGCCCTAGAGGCAATAATAAAGTTAATATTTATTTCCTTATATCATGATAAAAGTTTATTATTCATGCTAGAATTGTATTAACCGGAAACATAATACATGTGTGAATACATAGACAAACAGAGTGTCACTAGTATGCCTCTACTAGACTAGCTTGTTAATCAAATATGGTTATGTTTCCTAACCATGGACAAAGAGTTGTCATTTGATTAACATGATCACATCATTAGTTGAATGATCTGATTGACATGACCCATTCCATTAGCTTAGCACCCGATCGTTTAGTATGTTGCTATTGCTTTCTTCATGACTTATACATGTTCCTATGACTATGAGATTATGCAACTCCCGTTTGCCAGAGGAACACTTTGTGTGCTACCAAATGTCACAACGTAACTGGGTGATTATAAAGGAGCTCTACAGGTGTCTCCAAAGGTACATGTTGGGTTGGCGTATTTCGAGATTAGGATTTGTCACTCCGATTATCGGAGAGGTATCTCTGGGCCCTCTCGGTAATGCACATCACTTAAAGCCTTGCAAGCATTGCAACTAATGAGTTAGTTGCGGGATGATGTATTACAGAACGAGTAAAGAGACTTGCCGGTGACGAGATTGAACTAGGTATGGGATACCAACGATCGAATCTCGGGCAAGTAACATACCGATGACAAAGGGAACAACGTATGTTGTTATGCGGTCTGACTGATAAAAGATCTTCGTAGAATATGTAGGAGCCAATATGAGCATCCAGGTTCCGCTATTGGTTATTGACCGGAGACGTGTCTCGGTCATGTCTACATTGTTCTCGAACCCGTAGGGTCCGCACGCTTAAGGTTACGGTGACAGTTATATTATGAGTTTATGCATTTTGATGTACCGAAGGTTGTTCGGAGTCCCGGATGTGATCACGGACATGACGAGGAGTCTCGAAATGGTCGAGACATAAATATTGATATATTGGAAGCCTATGTTTGGATATCGGAAGTGTTCCGGGTGAAATCAGGATTTTACCGGAGTGCCGGGAGGTTACCGGAACCCCCCGGGAGCTATATGGGCCTAAGTGGGCCTTAGTGGAAAAGAGAAGGGGCAGCCCAAGATGGGCTGCGCACCCCTCCCCTCCCTTGGTCCGAATAGGACAAGGAGAGGGGGCCGACCCCCCTCTCTCTTTTCC
>NW_021209502.1:6963-11189 GCF_002162155.2 Triticum dicoccoides
ACTAGGATTGGGGGGGGGGGGAATCCTACTCCCAGAGGGAGTAGGACTCCTCCTGGCGCGCCTCTCCTAGGCCGGCCGCACCCCCCCCCTTGAGCCTTTATATATGGAGGCAGGGGCACCCCAGAAAAACACAAGTTGATCCACGTGATCATATTCTTAGCCGTGTGTGGTGCCCCCTTCCACCATAGTCCTCGATAATATTGTAGCAGTGCTTAGGCGAAGCCCTGCAGCAGTAGTACATCAAGATCGTCACCACGCCGTCGTGCTGACGGAACTCTTCCCCGACACTTTGCTGGATCGGAACTCTTCCACGTGTGCTAGAACTCGGAGGTGCCGTAGTTTCGGTGCTTGATCGGTCTGGCCGTGGAGACGTACGACTACATCAACCAAACGCTTCCGTTGTCGATCTACAAGGGTACGTAGATCACACTCTTCCCCTCTCGTTGCTATGCATCACTATGATCTTGCGTGAGCGTAGGAAATTTTTTGAAATTACTACGAAATCCAACACTTAATTAGTGCATCTTTTGCATACATTATTTTTGAAGCTAAACTTTCATTGCTTAGTATATTAATTATGCGATGTTCTTCAACAGGGACTTCCGATGACAGTTGTGCCTCAGTGGGTCGAGACTAAAGGTGACATGTCAATGGTTAGCTTACGGCCAAGATATCCTACATTGCACATGAGTGCATTCAGGATTTCTAAAAGCGAAGAATGCTTAATAGTGAAAGATTGGAGCAAAATTGTTAACGATCGCAGAGAAGTACTAGGGGGCAGCAAGGAGAAGTGCAACCCAAGATTAGGAGACAGATTCATCTACATGCTCCGGTATGATGAATCAAGAGAGCTGTACATGTTCTATGCTATTCTACCTGAGAGGGAGCAGCACTAGTTCATGCTCTTAATTAGTGTCTCATGTCCATGTCCTGAACTTTGATGTTGGTGATGATTATGTTGAACTCGATGATATCTTTGCTTCTGTTACAAAGTGAATGTTTCCTCTTTAAGCTAGCCAGTGTTGGTGATGATTAGATAGCTAGCGGTAATGACTATGATGATTAAATAGTGATAATTAGACGACTACGATGATTTTTAGCTAGCTAGAGTTTATTTATTTATTAATATGCGATGATGATGATGATGATGATGACGACGACTACAACTCATTATAACGTAAAACAATCCTAAATTAAATTGATAACACAAATTTAATTAAAAAATACAAAATAAAACAAAAACCCACAAACATTTAGTACCGGTTGGTGTTACCAACCGGTACTAAAGGGCTCCCGGCCCCCGGAGCTGGCTCGTGCCACGTGGTTTCCCTTTAGCACCGGTTCGTGCTGAACCGGTATTAAAGGGGGGCCTTTAGTGCCCACACTTTAGTGCCGGTTATGGAACCGGCACTAAATGGCCTTACGAACCGGTGCTATTGCCCGATTCTGCACTAGTGCATAGTCCACCTCGATAATACTGTAGTGGTGCTTAGGCGAAGCCCTGCGTCGGTAGAACATCAACATCATCAACACGCTGTCGTGCTGACGAAACTCTCCCTCAACACTCGGCTGGATCGGAGTTAGAGGGATGTCATCGGGCTGAACGTGTGCTGAACTCGGAGGTGCCGTGCGTTCGGTAGTTCATCGGCCGGATCGTGAAGACGTACGACTACATCGACCGTGTTGTGCTAACGCTTCCGCTTTCGGTCTACGAGGGTACGTGGACAACACTCTCCCCTCTTGTTGCTATGCATCACCATGATCTTGCGTGTGCGTAGGAAATTTTTTGAAATTACTACGTTCCCCAACAGTCTCCACTTCTGCTCCCCCCGTCTCCCCCGTGTCCATCTCCTGTGCCCCTGCACCACCTCCTCCCTCCTATATCCTACGCATGCTTCTATTGCAGCGCCGACTAACTCACCGGCGGCAGCCCAGCGACTCCCCCATGGTCGAAGCTTTGAACTCTTTCACGGTCACCATTGTAGCATCTCGCAGACGCGGTTCCAGCTCGCCATCGACACCGTTGTAGCATCTACCCCCACATCCAGAGAAAAACTAGTCTCACCGTCGCCATCATTGCAGCTCGCTGCGGAGGCCCTTGTAGCATCACAGGGATAAGGTTCTAGCACGCCGCAGGCATGGTCGCAACATCCTGCTTTGTAGGAATCTAGCTCGCTGCGCCCGTTGTTGCAAAACGCCGTGGTCACCATTGTAGCGTCCACAAGACTTGATTCCGGCAAAACACGAACTCGATTGCAGCTCCACAAACACGTGGTGCCAGCATCCCTACTGTTCGCGTAGGCACCGCCGCAGTCGAGAACATCATCATGGTTGCAGCTTGCCGCTTAGCCGTTTCCAGCATGCCAAGCAGCCGGTTCCAGCAAAACTCCATGGCCGGTAGCAGCTTGCCGGCGTGCTCGTCGTCGATCACGGCTGATGCCACAGCTCATGCTTATCGGTCACATCTCACAGTCGTAACATCCCGATCATAGGTTCCAGCAAAAAATGAGCGCCCGTTCCAGCAAAATCAAGCAACGGTTCTAGCAAAAAATCATCTTCGCCGTTGAGTCGCGATGCCGGTTGCCGCTTGCACTGCCACCGGCTGTAGCAATTTGAAACGCTGGTTGTAGCATGGCCTGACACGATTGTAGCAAAATTCCGACATCGGCTTGTGCAATGTAGCAAAAAATGCCACACCGGTTGTAGCAAATGGAGACACCGGCTGTAGCAAATTGTGATGCCGATTGAAGCAAAAAAGCAACGCGGTTGTAGCACAGGGTCGATGCCGGTGATGGTTTATAGCAAAATGAGGCATCGTTCGCCATCCCGGCCGGGTCGTATCTCTATCATGAATGGATGTAGCAAAAATCCTCGCCGGTTGTAGCAACAATTGACGATGATTGCAGCAAAAAAGTCATCTCCGTCGTCATGGGTCATAGCTCCGTCATAGGCCGTGGATGGATGTAGCAAATTGCCGTCACCGTGGTAGCAAAAAGTGAACACGGTTGCATCAAATCATTGTTGTAGCAGTACCACTTATACTGGTTCCAGCAAAAGAAACTCGCCGCAACAAAATTGCAGCACCACCATGCCGCCGCCGTAGCACGTCCATCGCAGCACCACCCGTGTCGCTGGCCGCAGCTCTCAGCGTCACCACTCGCACTCGTTGAAGCTTTTTTTTGTCGGTTGAAGTTTTCTTTTTGGTGTCGGTTGAAGCTTTTTTCCATCGCCGACGCTTGCTGCACAGGGTTGCATGAACGATTGCCACCAGTCATCACCATTAAAATGGATGTAAAAAAAACTCGCTGGTTGTAGCAAAAGACAACGGTGGTTGCAACAAAAATTGCCGTTGCCGTTGTCTCGGGTTGCATCTCTGCCATGAATTTATGTAACAAATTTTCACGTCGGTTGTAGAAAAATTCAACGACGGTTGCAATAGAAACTCTTGTCCCCGTCGTCGCGTCGTAGCTCCACCGTGAGTCGACGGTGCAAAAACTGTCGCCGGTTCCAGCACACCGCGACGTTGGTTCCAGCATGCAATCACCACGGTCGCAACATGCAGCACCCTCGCCTGCCCTTGAGCTCGCAGAACCGTGATGGTGTGGGCATGGCCATGGTCACCACGGTTACAACATAGCGGACAAACGAATGCAGTCTGTGGTAGCAGCTCTTTCCCCAACCCACCTCGGAGCTTCAGTGAGCAGTTGGTGAAGATAAAGTATCGAAGACCACCTGTGTGTGCTCCTCATTTTTTTTTCAAGAATCAGGTGGGCTCTTTGTGTGAAAGAAGATAAGAGAAAGGGCTGAAGACTGAACGAGCGGCCGTGATGGGCCAAGGGCACGTGATGGGCTGAGAAAGGGAAAACCAACCATGCAAACATGGATCTGGGAGATGCTGAGCGGGATGGCTACACGATCGAGCGGTGCGTGCATGACCGGCCGAAGCTTCGGCCGGTCCGCCGGTATGCAACGTTTCCCTTAGATCAATGTATCAGGTGAAGCATTCGGTAGCAAGATGTGAATTTGTTCCTACGAAACTGCTGGTAGAACTCTCTATCTGATTTTTGGCGATGCAACGAACTCCTCCAATATCCATCGATAAAAAATACTTCCAACTACATGAGCAATGTGTGTAACCTAAAGTAGAGGCAACGACGACCAACAGACAACCCCTCATCACACGAGAAACCTCCCGCCAAAATAGATGTAACCAGCCGGTAACGGCG
>NW_021209503.1:0-747 GCF_002162155.2 Triticum dicoccoides
GGCCCGTGGAGCGGTGGGGAAGAAGAGGGGGTTGTGGCGGAGCTTCTGAGCTAGTCGGGGGAGCGAGGGGTGGCCGGAGATGGCTGCTATGGCGAACGGCGGCGACGGTGGTGTTCGGCCGTGTGAGAGAGAGAGCGAGGGAGAGGAGGGGAGAGCCGGGGGAGAGTGAGAGAGAGCAGGGGGGGAGGCGTGGCGTCGTCCGGGGCATCGAGCGAGGAGGGGAGGGCAGGCAAGCAGGGAGAGAGGTGGCGTGGCGCGGTGGCGCGCGCGCGCGCCGGCCACACTCCCCTCCCTCTGTTGGGACGAAGACGACAGAGGAGGGAGGCGGGCTGGGCCGCCTGCTGGCTGGGCCGGCCAGCTAGCTGGGCTGCACAGGGAGGAGCCCAGGTAAGCTTCTCCCTTTTATTTTTTTTCTGTTTTCTAATTTCTGACATTTGTTTTGATTTAAATAATATATTAAATCATTTATTTAACTTATGCCAATTTTTGCAGGGGCTAGATATATTATTCCAGAGCTCCTTTATAATTGGCATAATATTTGGACATATATTAATATATATAGAAATATATTTCCAATGCAAATATTTATGCATTAATTCCAAATGCCCAAAATAAATGTCCATGAGCCACTAAAAATATTGGTTTGATTTTTATCTCTGTCCAATATTTTCAGAGAGCAACATGAGCATTTTCTTGGACCTTCTTGGAGAAATTTTTATTTGGGTCATTTTCAAAATGATTCTGAGG
>NW_021209504.1:0-1099 GCF_002162155.2 Triticum dicoccoides
ATGATAAACTAGCATCCTATACTAAGCATTTAGGATTGCGGGTAGGGTATCAATGACTGTAGCAACAATGACAGGCTATGCATCAGAATAGGATTAACGGAAAGCAGTAACATGCTACACTACTCTAATGCAAGCAGTATAGAGGAGAATAGGCGATATCTGGTGATCAAGGGGGGGGGGGCTTGCCTGGTTGCTCTGGCAAGAGAGAGGGGGTCGTCAACTCCGTAGTCGAACTGGGCAGCAGCAGCGTCGGTCTGATAGTCTACCGAAGAGAAGAGGGGGAAGAAACAATAAATACAGTGCAAACATAAGCAAGACGACGCAAGACATGACAAAGAGCGGTGCTAGGTGTGTCCTAACACAGTATGAGGTGATGCCGGCGAAGGGGGAAAACATCCGAGAAAGTATTCCCGGTGTTCCGTGTTTTCGGGCAGAGGAGCCGGAGGGGGAAGGTTGCGAGTTTGATATGTTAGGGGTGTGTGGCGGACGAACGGGCTGCGTATCCGGATTCGTCTCGTCGTTCTGAGCAACTTTCATGTTGAAAATAATTTAATCCGAGTTACGGATTAAAAGTTATGATTTTCTAAAGATTTTATTAATTTCTGGAATTTAATTAGTTATTTAAATTAATTCGAAAATGGAATAATGACATCAACATGATGTCATGCCGACATCAGCAGTCAACAAAGTTGACTGGTCAACCTGACGTGTGGGTCCCACATGTCATACTCTGCTTATACTAATTAGGATTTAACTAATAAATTATAGTTTAATTAATTATCAATAGTTAATTAGGTTAATTAAACAAGATTAAGTAAGTTAATTAATTCACTAATTAACTAATTAATTAATTATTAATTTTATTAATTCATTTTTATTTTAATTCCTTTTTTTTATAAAACGTTCTGGGGCACGGGCCCCGTTTGTCATAGGCCCCTAGGGGCCTATCGGGTTCGGGCGTGCAGGCGACGGGCGCGAGCCCGAATGGGCGCCCGCCCAGGCCAACTGGGGGAACGACGAGGCGTCGCCGGCCACTGCAACGGGCGGCCGCAGCCGCCGGGGAAGGGAAGGGGGCGGCCATGGCGCGGCAGAGCCGGAG
>NW_021209505.1:0-603 GCF_002162155.2 Triticum dicoccoides
TTCATTTTGTAGTGCTTTTCACTTTCACGGTGATTTAGCTCTGAAAACAAATCAATAAATGCGTCGAAAAAAGCAAATTATGTCAGAAAGGGTTGAAAGTTGATCACGTGGATTTGAATTGTGCATCTCAACGCAAAAAAAGTCCGGAGTTGTAATAAGTTATTAAAATATTGAATAGCCGGTTTAACAGATGAGTTTTCGTTTGAAACCCTGATACTTCCTAAGAGATTGTCCAGTTTGTACACGAAGTGCATCTATTTTTTGCCGTAACCCTCTCTACTCTTTTGCACATGCAATGCAGGTGAAATGATGACACCTTCCCAAGTTTCGACCTTTTGAGAGTTCATTTTGTAGTGCTTTTCACTTTCGCGGTGATTAATTTAGCTCTGAAAACAAATGAGTAAATGCATCGAAAATAGCAAATTATGTAAGAAAGGGTGGAAAGTTGATGACGTTGATTTGAATTGTGCATCTCAATGCAAAAAAATTCCGGAGTTGTACTAAGTTATTAAAATATTGAATACCGGTGTAACAGATGAGTTTTCGTCCGAAACCCTGATACTTCCTAAGAGATTGTCCAGTTTGTACACGAAGTGCATCCAG
>NW_021209506.1:0-3592 GCF_002162155.2 Triticum dicoccoides
AACCCTGGGATGTGTTTACATGTCGGTCATAAACACACACAGTTTTTGCCTATTTTGGCCCGTTTCGTGGACTATTACTCACCATTTTGGGGTCCCGAAGCGATTTCCATAGTTGTTAAACCCAAGGTGCGTTGATGTGTTGGTCATTAACACTCACAGTTTTGGCCGATTCTGGCCCGTTTCATGGATTATTACTCACTGTTATGGGGTCCCGGAGTGATTTCCACGATTAACGAACCCTGGGGTACGTTTACGTGTCGGTCATCAAAAATCGCAATTTTGGCCGATTCTGGTCCGTTTCAGGGACTATTACACATTGTTTTGGGGTCCTAGAGTGATTTCCACAATTAACGAACCCTGGAATGTGTTTACGTGTCGGTCATAAACACTCGCAGTTTTGGCCAATTCTGGCCCGTTTCGTGGACTATTACTCAACGTTTTGGGGTCCCGAAGCAATTTCCATAGTTATTAAACCCCAAGGTGAGCTGATGTGTTGGTCATCAACAATCACTATTTTGGCTGATTCTGGCCTGTTTCAGGGACTATTTCTCATTGTTTTGGGGTCCCGGAGTGATTTCCACGATTAACAAACCCTGGGGTGTGTTTGCGTGTCGGTCATCAACACTCGCAATTTTAGCCGATTCTGGCCCATTTGATGGACTATTGCTCACCGTTTTGGGGTCCCAGAGTGATTTCCATGATTAACGAACCCTGGTTTGTGTTTACGTGTCAGTCATAAACACTCGCAGTTTTGGGCGATTCTGGCCCGTTTCGTGGACTCGCTGTTTTGGGGGTCCCGAAGCGATTTCCAAAGTTGTTAAACCCCAAGGTGCGTTGATGTGTTGGTCATGAACACTCACAGTTTTGGGCGATTCTGGCCCGTTTCATGGACTATTACTCACTATTTTAAGGTCCCGAAGTGATTGTGAGTTTACGTGTCGGTCATCAACACTCGCAGTTTTGGCCGATTCTGGCCTGTTTCATGGACTATTACTCACTGTTTTCTGGTCCCGGATTGATTTCGACGATTAACGAACCCTGGGGTACGTTTACGTGTCGGTCATCAACACTCACAGTGTTGGTCGATTCTGGCCCGTTTCAGGGACTATTACTCACTGTTTTGGGGTCCCAGAGTGATTTCCACGATTAACGAACCCTGGGGTGCGTTTACCTGTCGGTCATCAACAATCGCAATATTGGCCGATTCTGGCCCGTTTCAGGGACTATTACTCAATGTTTTGGGGTCCCGGAGTGATTTCCACGATTAACGAACCCCGGGATGTGTTTATGTGTCGGTCATCAACAATCATAGTTTTCGACGATTCTGGCCCGTTTCATGGACTATTACTCACTGTTTTGAGATCCAGGAGTGATTTCCACGATTAACGAACCCTGGGGTGCGTTTACGTGTCGGTCATCCAAAATCGCAATTTTGGCCGATTTTGGTCCGTTTCAGGGACTATTACTAACTGTTTTGTGGTCCTAGAGTGATTTCCATGATTAACAAACCCTGGGATGTGTTTACGTGTCGGTCATAAACACTCGCAGTTTTGGCCGAGTCTGACCCGTTTCGTGGACTATTACTGAATGTTTTGGCGTCCCGAAGTGATTTCCATAGTTATTGAACCCCAAGGTGCGCTGATGTGTCGGTCATCAACAATCGCAATTTTGGCCGATTTTGGCCCGTTTCACGGACTATTACTCACTGTTTTGGGGTCCCGGAGTGATTTCCATGATTAACGAAGCCTGGGGTGCGTTTACGTGTCGGTCATCAACACTCGCAATTTTGGCCGATTCTGGCCCGTTTCATGGACTATTACTCACTATTTTGGGGTCCCAGAGTGATGTCCATGATTAACGAACCCTGGGATGTGTTTACATGTCGGTCATAAACACACACAGTTTTTGCCTATTTTGGCCCGTTTCGTGGACTATTACTCACCATTTTGGGGTCCCGAAGCGATTTCCATAGTTGTTAAACCCAAGGTGCGTTGATGTGTTCGTCATTAACACTCACAGTTTTGGCCGATTCTGGCCCGTTTCATGGATTATTACTCACTGTTATGGGGTCCCGGAGTGATTTCCACGATTAACGAACCCTGGGGTACGTTTACGTGTCGGTCATCGAAAATCGCAATTTTGGCCGATTCTGGTCCGTTTCAGGGACTATTACACATTGTTTTGGGGTCCTAGAGTGATTTCCACAATTAACGAACCCTGGGATGTGTTTACGTGTCGGTCATAAACACTCGCAGTTTTGGCCAATTCTGGCCCGTTTCGTGGACTATTACTCAACGTTTTGGGGTCCCGAAGCAATTTCCATAGTTATTAAACCCCAAGGTGAGCTGATGTGTTGGTCATCAACAATCACTATTTTGGCTGATTCTGGCCTGTTTCAGGGACTATTTCTCATTCTTTTGGGGTCCCGGAGTGATTTCCACGATTAACAAACCCTGGGGTGTGTTTGCGTGTCGGTCATCAACACTCGCAATTTTAGCCGATTCTGGCCCATTTGATGGACTATTGCTCACCGTTTTGGGGTCCCAGAGTGATTTCCATGATTAACGAACCCTGGTTTGTGTTTACGTGTCAGTCATAAACACTCGCAGTTTTGGGCGATTCTGGCCCGTTTCGTGGACTCACTGTTTTGGGGGTCCCGAAGCGATTTCCAAAGTTGTTAAACCCCAAGGTGCGTTGATGTGTTGGTCATGAACACTCACAGTTTTGGGCGATTCTGGCCCGTTTCATGGACTATTACTCACTATTTTAAGGTCCCGAAGTGATTGTGAGTTTACGTGTCGGTCATCAACACTCGCAGTTTTGGCCGATTCTGGCCTGTTTCATGGACTATTACTCACTGTTTTCTGGTCCCGGATTGATTTCGACGATTAACGAACCCTGGGGTACGTTTACGTGTCGGTCATCAACACTCACAGTGTTGGTCGATTCTGGCCCGTTTCAGGGACTATTACTCACTGTTTTGGGGTCCCAGAGTGATTTCCACGATTAACGAACCCTGGGGTGCGTTTACCTGTCGTCATCAACAATCGCAATATTGGCCGATTCTGGCCCGTTTCAGGGACTATTACTCAATGTTTTGGGGTCCCGGAGTGATTTCCACGATTAACGAACCCCGGGATGTGTTTATGTGTCGGTCATCAACAATCATAGTTTTCGACGATTCTGGCCCGTTTCATGGACTATTACTCACTGTTTTGAGATCCAGGAGTGATTTCCACGATTAACGAACCCTGGGGTGCGTTTACGTGTCGGTCATCCAAAATCGCAATTTTGGCCGATTTTGGTCCGTTTCAGGGACTATTACTAACTGTTTTGTGGTCCTAGAGTGATTTCCATGATTAACAAACCCTGGGATGTGTTTACGTGTCGGTCATAAACACTCGCAGTTTTGGCCGAGTCTGACCCGTTTCGTGGACTATTACTGAATGTTTTGGCGTCCCGAAGTGATTTCCATAGTTATTGAACCCCAAGGTGCGCTGATGTGTCGGTCATCAACAATCGCAATTTTGGCCGATTTTGGCCCGTTTCACGGACTATTACTCACTGTTTTGGGGTCCCGGAGTGATTTCCA
>NW_021209506.1:5705-6326 GCF_002162155.2 Triticum dicoccoides
GTCGGTCACAAACACTCCTAGTTTTGGCCGATTTTGGCCCGTGTCGTGGACTATTACTCACCATTTTGTGGTCCCGAAGCGATTTCCATAGTTGCTAAACCCCAAGGTGCGTTGCTGCGTCGGTCATCAACAATCACTATTTTGGCCGATTCTGGCCTGTTTCAGGGACTATTACTCATTGTTTTGGGGTCTCGGAGTGATTTCCACGATTAACAAACCCTGGGGTGTGTTTGCGTGTCGGTCATTAACCCTTGCAATTTTAGCCGATTTTGGCCCATTTCGTGGACTATTGCTCACCGTTTTGGGGTCCCAGAGTGATTTCCATGATTAACGAACCCTGGGATGTGTTTACGTGTCAGTCATAAACACTCGCAGTTTTGGCCGATTCTGGCCCGTTTCGTGGACTATTACTCACTGTTTTGGGGGTCCCGAAGCGATTTCCATAGTTGTTAAACCCCAAGGTGCATTGATGTGTTGGTCATGAACACTCACAGTTTTGGGCAATTCTGGCCCGTTTCATGGACTATTACTCACTATTTTGAGGTCCCGAAGTGATTGTGAGTTTACGTGTCGGTCATCAACACTCGCAGTTTTGGCCGATTCTGGCCCGTTTCATGGACT
>NW_021209506.1:6724-9496 GCF_002162155.2 Triticum dicoccoides
TTTTGGGGTCCCGGAGTGATTTCCACGATTAACGAACCCCGGGATGTGTTTATGTGTCGGTCATCAACACTCACAGTTTTCGACGACTCTGTCCCGTTTCATGGACTATTACTCACTGTTTTGAGGTCCAGGAGTGATTTCCACGATTAACGAATCCTGGGGTGCGTTTACGTGTCGGTCATCCAAAATCGCAATTTTGGCCGATTCTGGTCCGTTTCAGGGACTATTACTCACTGTTTTGTGGTCCTAGAGTGATTTCCATGATTAACGAACCTTGGGATGTTTTTACGTGTCGGTCATAAGCACCCGCAGTTTTGGCCGAGTCTGACCCGTTTCGTGGACTATTACTGAACGTTTTGGGGTCCCGAAGTGATTTCCATAGTTATTGAACCCCAAGGTGCGCTGATGTGTCAGTCATCAACAATCGCAATTTTGGCCGATTTTGGCCCGTTTCACGGACTATTACTCACTGTTTTGGGGTCCCGGAGTGATTTCCACGATTAACGAACCCTAGGGTGCGTTTACGTGTCGGTCATCAATACTCGCAATTTTGGCCGATTCTGGCCCGTTTCATGGACTATTACTCACTGTTTTGGGGTCCCAGAGTGATGTCCATGATTAACGAACCCTGGGATGTGTTTACATGTCGGTCATAAACACTCATAGTTTTGGCCGATTCTAGCCCGTTTCGTGGACTATAACTCACCGTTTTGGGGTCCCGAAGCGATTTCCATAGTTGTTAAACCCAAGGTGCGTTGATGTGTTGGTCATTAACACTCACAGTTTTGGCCGATTCTGGCCCGTTTCATGGATTATTACTCACTGTTTTGGGGTCCTGGAGTGATTTCAATGATTAACGAACCCTGGGGTACGTTTACGTGTCGGTCATCAACACTCACAGTTTTGGCCGATTCTGGCCGTTTCATGGACTAGTACTCACTGTTCTGGGGTCCCGGAGTGATTTCCACGATTAACGAACCCTGGGGTGCGTTTACGTGACGGTCATCAAAAATCACAATTTTGGCCGGTTCTGGTCCGTATCAGGGACTATTACTCACTGTTTGGGGTCCTAGAGTGATTTCCACAATTAACTAACCCTGGGATGTGTTTACGTGTCAATCATAAACACTCGCATTTTGGCCAATTCTGGCCTGTTTCGTGGACTATTACTCCATGTTTTGGGGTCCCGAAGCGATTTCCATAGTTATTAAACCCCAAGGTGTGCTGATGTGTCGGTCATCAACAATCGCAATTTTGGCCGATTCTGGCCCGTTTCAGGGACTATTACTCACTGTTTTGGGGTCCCCGAGTGATTTCCATGATTAAGGAATGCCGGGGTGCGTTTACGTGTCGGTCATCAAGACTCACAATTTTGGCCGATTCTGGCCCGTTTCATGGAATATTAGTCACTGTTTTTGGGTCCCAGAGTGCTTTCCATGATTAACGAACCCCGGGATGTGTTTACGTGTAGGTCACAAACACTCGCAGTTTTGGCCGATTCTAGCCCGTTTCGTGGACTATTACTCACCGTTTTGTGGTCCCGAAGCGATTTCCATAGTTGTTAAACCCCAAGGTGCGTTGATGTGTCGGTCATCAACAATCGCAATTTTAGCCGATTTTGGCCCATTTCATGGACTATTGCTCACCGTTTTGGGGTCCCAGAGTGATTTCCATGATTAACGAACCCTGGGATGTGTTTACGTGTCAGTCATAAACACTCGCAGTTTTGGCCGATTCTGGCCCGTTTCATGGACTATTACTCACTGTTTTGGGGGTCCCAAAGCGATTTCCATAGTTGTTAAACCCCAAGGTGCGTTGATGTGTCGGTCATGAACACTCACAGTTTTGGGCAATTCTGGCCCGTTTCATGGACTATTACTCACTATTTTGGGGTCCCGGAGTGATTGTGAGTTTACGTGTCGGTCATCAACACTCACAGTTTTGGCCGATTCTAGCCCGTTTCATGGACTATTACTCACTGTTTTGTGGTCCCGGAGTGATTTTGACGATTAACGAACCCTGGGATGCGTTTACGTGTCGGTCATCAACACTCACAGTTTTGGCCGATTCTGGCCCGTTTAATGGACTATTACTCACTGTTTTGGGGTCCCGAATTGATTTCGACGATTAACGAACCCTGGGGTACGCTTACGTGTCCGTCATCAACACTCACAGTGTTGGCCAATTCTGGCCCGTTTCATGGACTATTACTCACTGTTTTGGGGTCCCAGAGTGATTTCCATGATTAACGAACCCTGGGGTGCGTTTACGGGTCGGTCATCAACAATCACAATTTTGGCCGATTGTGGCCCGTTTCAGGGACTATTACTCACTGTTTTGGGGTCCCGAAGTGATTTCCATATTTATTGAACCCCAAGGTGAGCTGATGTGTCAGTCATCAACAATCGCAATTTTGGCCGATTTTGGCCCGTTTCACGGACTATTACTCACTGTTTTGGGGTCCCGGAGTGATTTCCACGATTAACGAACCCTAGGGTGCGTTTACGTGTCGGTCATCAACACTCGCAATTTTGGCCGATTCTGGCCCGTTTCATGGACTATTACTCACTGTTTTGGGGTCCCAGAGTGATGTCCATGATTAACGAACCCTGGGATGTGTTTACATGTCGGTCATAAACACTCACAGTTTTGGCCGATTCTAGCCCGTTTCGTGGACTATTACTCACCGTTTTGGGGTCCCGAAGCGATTTCCATAGTTGTTAAACCCAAGGTGCGTTGATGTGTTGGTCATTAACACTCAGAGTTTTGGCC
>NW_021209506.1:9544-10052 GCF_002162155.2 Triticum dicoccoides
GAGTGATTTTGACGATTAACGAACCCTGGGGTGCATTTACGTGTCGGTCATCGAAAATCGCAATTTTGGCCGATTCTGGTCCGTTTCAGGGACTATTACTCATTGTTTTGGGGTCCTAGAGTGATTTCCACAATTAACGAACCCTGGGATGTGTTTACATGTCGGTCATAAACACTCGCAGTTTTGGCCGATTCTGGCCCGTTTCATGGACTATTACTCACTGTTTTGGGGGTCCCAAAGCGATTTCCATAGTTGTTAAACCCCAAGGTGCGTTGATGTGTCGGTCATGAACACTCACAGTTTTGGGCAATTCTGGCCCGTTTCATGGACTATTACTCACTATTTTGGGGTCCCGGAGTGATTGTGAGTTTACGTGTCGGTCATCAACACTCACAGTTTTGGCTGATTCTAGCCCGTTTCATGGACTATTACTCACTGTTTTGTGGTCCCGGAGTGATTTTGACGATTAACGAACCCTGGGATGCGTTTACGTGTCGGTCATCAACAC
>NW_021209506.1:10124-11436 GCF_002162155.2 Triticum dicoccoides
CTGGCCCGTTTCATGGACTATTACTCACTGTTTTGGGGTCCCAGAGTGATGTCCATGATTAACGAACCCTGGGATGTGTTTACATGTCGGTCATAAACACTCACAGTTTTGGCCGATTCTAGCCCGTTTCGTGGACTATTACTCACCGTTTTGGGGTCCCGAAGCGATTTCCATAGTTGTTAAACCCAAGGTGCGTTGATGTGTTGGTCATTAACACTCAGAGTTTTGGCCGATTCTGGCCCGTTTCATGGATTATTACTCACTGTTTTGGGGTCCTGGAGTGATTTCAATGATTAACGAACCCTGGGGTACGTTTACGTGTCGGTCATCAACACTCACAGTTTTGGCCGATTCTGGCCGTTTCATGGACTAGTACTCACTGTTCTGGGGTCCCGGAGTGATTTCCACGATTAACGAACCCTGGGGTGCATTTACGTGTCGGTCATCGAAAATCGCAATTTTGGCCGATTCTGGTCCGTTTCAGGGACTATTACTCATTGTTTTGGGGTCCTAGAGTGATTTCCACAATTAACGAACCCTGGGATGTGTTTACATGTCGGTCATAAACACTCGCAGTTTTGGCCGAGTCTGACCCGTTTCGTGGACTATTACTAAATGTTTTGGGGTCCCGAAGTGATTTCCATAGTTATTGAACCCCAAGGTGCACTGATGTGTCGGTCATCAACAATCGCAATTTTGGCTGATTTTGGCCCGTTTCACGGACTATTACTCACTGTTTTGTGGTCCTAGAGTGATTTCCACGATTAACAAACCCTGGGGTACGTTTATGTGTCGGTCATCAACACTCACATTTTTGGCCGATTCTGGCCGTTTCATGGACTATTACTCACTGTTCTGGGGTCCCAGAGTGATTTCCACGATTAACGAACCCTGGGGTGCGTTTACGTGATGGTCATCAAAAATCACAATTTTGGCCGGTTCTGATCCGTTTCAGGGACTATTACTCACTGTTTGGGGTCCTAGAATGATTTCCACAATTAACGAACCCTGGGATGTGTTTACGTGTCAATCATAAACACTCGCATTTTGGCCAATTCTGGCCCGTTTCGTGGACTATTACTCCATGTTTTGGGGTCCCGAAGCGATTTCCATAGTTATTAAACCCCAAGGTGTGCTGATGTGTCGGTCATCAACAATCGCAATTTTGGCCGATTCTGGCCCGTTTCAGGGACTATTACTCGCTGTTTTGGGGTCCCCGAGTGATTTCCACGATTAAGGAATGCCGGGGTGCGTTTGCGTGTCGGTCATCAAGACTCACAATTTTGGCCGATTCTGGCCCGTTTCATGGAAT
>NW_021209506.1:11491-12342 GCF_002162155.2 Triticum dicoccoides
GATTCTGGCCCGTTTCAGGGACTATTACTCACTGTTTTGGGGTCCCCGAGTGATTTCCACGATTAAGGAATGCCGGGGTGCGTTTGCGTGTCGGTCATCAAGACTCACAATTTTGGCCGATTCTGGCCCGTTTCATGGAATATTAGTCACTGTTTTCGGGTCCCAGAGTGCTTTCCATGATTAACGAACCCCGGGATGTGTTTATGTGTCGGTCACAAACACTCGCAGTTTTGGCCGATTCTAGCCCGTTTCATGGACTATTACTCACCGTTTTGTGGTCCCGAAGCGATTTCCATAGTTGTTAAACCCCAAGGTGCGTTGATGTGTCGGTCATCAACAATCGCAATTTTAGCCGATTTTGGCCCATTTCATGGACTATTACTCACTGTTTTGGGGGTCCCAAAGCGATTTCCATAGTTGTTAAACCCCAAGGTGCGTTGATGTGTCGGTCATGAACACTCACAGTTTTGGGCAATTCTGGCCCGTTTCATGGACTATTACTCACTCTTTTGGGGTCCCGGAGTGATTGTGAGTTTACGTGTCGGTCATCAACACTCACAGTTTTGGCCGATTCTAGCCCGTTTCATGGACTATTACTCACTGTTTTGTGGTCCCGGAGTGATTTTGACGATTAACGAACCCTGGGATGCGTTTACGTGTCGGTCATCAACACTCACAGTTTTGGCCGATTCTGGCCCGTTTAATGGACTATTACTCACTGTTTTGGGGTCCCGAATTGATTTCGACGATTAACGAACCCTGGGGTACGCTTACGTGTCCGTCATCAACACTCACAGTGTTGGCCAATTCTGGCCCGTTTCATGGACTATTACTCACTGTTTTGGGGTCCC
>NW_021209506.1:12352-14758 GCF_002162155.2 Triticum dicoccoides
GTTTTGTGGTCCCGGAGTGATTTTGACGATTAACGAACCCTGGGGTGCGTTTACGTGTCGGTCATCAACACTCACAGTTTTGGCCGATTCTGGCCCGTTAGTGGACTATTACTCACTGTTTTGGGGTCCCGAATTGATTTCGACGATTAACGAACCCTGGGGTACGCTTACGTGTCCGTCATCAACACTCACAGTGTTGGCCAATTCTGGCCCGTTTCATGGACTATTACTCACTGTTTTGGGGTCCCGGAGTGATTTCCATGATTAACGAACCCTGGGGTGCGTTTACGGGTCGGTCATCAACAATCACAATTTTGGCCGATTGTGGCCCGTTTCAGGGACTATTACTCACTGTTTTGGGGTCCCGAAGTGATTTCCGTATTTATTGAACCCCAAGGTGAGCTGATGTGTCAGTCATCAACAATCGCAATTTTGGCCGATTTTGGCCCGTTTCACGGACTATTACTCACTGTTTTGGGGTCCCGGAGTGATTTCCACGATTAACGAACCCTAGGGTGCGTTTACGTGTCGGTCATCAACACTCGCAATTTTGGCCGATTCTGGCCCGTTTCATGGACTATTACTCACTGTTTTGGGGTCCCAGAGTGATGTCCATGATTAACGAACCCTAGGATGTGTTTACATGTCGGTCATAAACACTCACAGTTTTGGCCGATTCTAGCCCGTTTCGTGGACTATTACTCACCGTTTTGGGGTCCCGAAGCGATTTCCATAGTTGTTAAACCCAATGTGCGTTGATGTGTTGGTCATTAACACTCAGAGTTTTGGCCGATTCTGGCCCGTTTCATGGATTATTACTCACTGTTTTGGGGTCCTGGAGTGATTTCAATGATTAACGAACCCTGGGGTACGTTTACGTGTCGGTCATCAACACTCACAGTTTTGGCCGATTCTAGCCCGTTTCATGGACTATTACTCACTGTTTTGTGGTCCCGGAGTGATTTTGACGATTAACGAACCCTGGGGTGCATTTACGTGTCGGTCATCGAAAATCGCAATTTTGGCCGATTCTGGTCCGTTTCAGGGACTATTACTCATTGTTTTGGGGTCCTAGAGTGATTTCCACAATTAACGAACCCTGGGATGTGTTTACATGTCGGTCATAAACACTCGCAGTTTTGGCCGAGTCTGACCCGTTTCGTGGACTATTACTGAATGTTTTGGGGTCCCGAAGTGATTTCCATAGTTATTGAACCCCAAGGTGTGCTGATGTGTCGGTCATCAACAATCGCAATTTTGGCCGATTTTGGCCCGTTTCACGGACTATTACTCACTGTTTTGTGGTCCTAGAGTGATTTCCACGATTAACGAACCCTGGGGTACGTTTATGTGTCGGTCATCAACACTCACATTTTTGGCCGATTCTGGCCGTTTCATGGACTATTACTCGCTGTTCTGGGGTCCCAGAGTGATTTCCACGATTAACGAACCCTGGGGTGCCTTTACGTGATGGTCATCAAAAATCACAATTTTGGCCGGTTCTGGTCCGTTTCAGGGACTATTACTCACTGTTTGGGGTCCTAGAATGATTTCCACAATTAACGAACCCTGGGATGTGTTTACGTGTCAATCATAAACACTCGCATTTTGGCCAATTCTGGCCCGTTTCGTGGACTATTACTCCATGTTTTGGGGTCCCGAAGCGATTTCCATAGTTATTAAACCCCAAGGTGTGCTGATGTGTCGCTCATCAACAATCGCAATTTTGGCCGATTCTGGCCCGTTTCAGGGACTATTACTCACTGTTTTGGGGTCCCCGAGTGATTTCCACGATTAAGGAATGCCGGGGTGCGTTTACGTGTCGGTCATCAAGACTCACAATTTTGGCCGATTCTGGCCCGTTTCATGGAATATTAGTCACTGTTTTCGGGTCCCAGAGTGCTTTCCATGATTAACGAACCCCGGGATGTGTTTATGTGTCGGTCACAAACACTCGCAGTTTTGGCCGATTCTAGCCCGTTTCGTGGACTATTACTCACCGTTTTGTGGTCCCGAAGCGATTTCCATAGTTGTTAAACCCCAAGGTGCGTTGATGTGTCGGTCATCAACAATCGCAATTTTAGCCGATTTTGGCCCATTTCATGGACTATTACTCACTATTTTGGGGTCCCGGAGTGATTGTGAGTTTACGTGTCGGTCATCAACACTCACAGTTTTGGCCGATTCTAGCCCGTTTCATGGACTATTACTCACTGTTTTGTGGTCCCGGAGTGATTTTGACGATTAACGAACCCTGGGGTGCGTTTACGTGTCGGTCATCAACACTCACAGTTTTGGCCGATTCTGGCCCGTTAGTGGACTATTACTCACTGTTTTGGGGTCCCGAATTGATTTCGACGATTAACGAACCCTGGGGTACGCTTACGTGTCCGTCATCAACACTCA
>NW_021209506.1:20350-21781 GCF_002162155.2 Triticum dicoccoides
GCAATTTTGGCCGATTCTGGCCCGTTTGAGGGACAATTACTCACTGTTTTGTGGTCCTAGAGTGATTTCCATGATTAACGAACCCTGGGGTACGTTTACGTGTCGGTCATCAACACTCACAGTTTTCGACGATTCTGGCCCGTTTCATGGACTATTACTCACTGTTTTGAGGTCCAGGAGTGATTTCCACGATTAACGAACCCTGGGGTGCGTTTAAGTGTCGGTCATCCAAAATCGCAATTTTGGCCGATTCTGGTCCATTTCAGGGACTATTACTCATTGTTTTGGGGTCCTAGAGTGATTTCCACAATTAACGAACCCTGGGTTGTGTTTATGTGTCGGTCATAAACACTCGCAGTTTTGGCCGAGTCTGACCCGTTTCGTGGACTATTACTGAATGTTTTGGGGTCCCGAAGTGATTTCCATAGTTATTGAACCCCAAGGTGCGCTGATGTGTCGGTCATCAACAATCACAATTTTGGCCGATTTTGGCCCGTTTCACGGACTATTACTCACTGTTCTGGGGTCCCAGAGTGATTTCCACGATTAACGAACCCTGGGGTGCGTTTACGTGACGGTCATCAAAAATCACAATTTTGGCCGATTCTGGTCTGTTTCAGGGACTATTACTCACTGTTTGGGGTCCTAGAGTGATTTCCACAATTAACGAACCCTGGGATGTGTTTACGTGTCGATCATAAACACTCGCATTTTGGCCAATTCTGGCCCGTTTCGTGGACTATTACTCAATGTTTTGGGGTCCCGAAGGGATTTCCATAGTTATTAAACCCCAAGGTGTGCTGATGTGTCGGTCATCAACAATCGCAATTTTGGCCGATTCTGGTCCGTTTCAGGGACTATTACTCACTGTTTTGGGGTCCCCGAGTGATTTCCACGATTAACGAATGCCGGGGTGCGTTTACGTGTCGGTCATCAAGACTCACAATTTTGGCCGATTCTGGCCCGTTTCATGGAATATTAGTCACTGTTTTCGGGTCCTAGAGTGCTTTCCATGATTAACGAACCCCGGGATGTGTTTACGTGTCGGTCACAAACACTCGCAGTTTTGGCTGATTCTGGCCCGTTTCGTGGACTATTACTCACCGTTTTGTGGTCCCGAAGCGATTTCCATAGTTGTTAAACCCCAAGGTGCGTTGATGTGTCGGTCATCAACAATCGCAATTTTAGCCGATTCTAGCCCATTTTATGGACTATTGCTCACCGTTTTGGGGTCCCAGAGTGATTTCCATGATTAACGAACCCTGGGATGTGTTTACGTGTCAGTCATAAACACTCGCAGTTTTGGCCGATTCTGGCCCGTTTCATGGACTATTACTCACTATTTTGGGGGTCCCGAAGTGATTTCCATAGTTGTTAAACCCCAAGGTGCGTTGATGTGTCGGTCATGAACACTCACAGTTTTGGGCAATT
>NW_021209506.1:21791-24102 GCF_002162155.2 Triticum dicoccoides
CACTGTTTTGGGGTCCCAGAGTGATTTCCATGATTAACGAACGCCGGGATGTGTTTATGTGTCAGTCATCAACACTCACAGTTTTCGACGATTCTGGCCCGTTTTATGGACTATTACTCACTGTTTTGAGGTTCGGGAGTGATTTCCACGATTAACGAACCCTGGGATGTGTTTATGTGTTGGTCATTTAAAATCGCATTTTTGGCCGATTCTGGTCCGTTTCACGGACTATTACTCACTGCTTTGTGGTCCTAGAGTGATTTCCACGATTAACGAACCCTGGGATGTGTTTACGTGTCGGTCATAAACACTCGCAGTTTTGGCCGAGTCTGACCCGTTTCGTGGACTATTACTGAACGTTTTGGGGTCCCGAAGTGATTTCCATAGTTATTGAACCCCAAGGTGCGCTGATGTGTCGGTCATCAACAATCGCAATTTTGGCCCGTTTCACGGACTATTACTCACTGTTTTGGGGTCCCGGAGTGATTTACACGATTAACGAACCCTGGGGTGCATTTACGTGTCGGTCATCAACACTCGCAATTTTGGCCGATTCTGGCCTGTTTCATGGACTATTACTCACTGTTTTGGGGTCCCAGAGTGATGTCCATGATTAACGAACCCTGGGATGTGTTTACATGTCGGTCATAAACACTCACAGTTTTGGCCGATTCTGGCCCGTTTCATGGACTATTACTCACCGTTTTGGGGTCCCGAAGCGATTTCCATAGTTGTTAAACCCAAGGTGCATTGATGTGTTGGTCATTAACACTCACAGTTTTGGCAGATTCTGGCCCGTTTCATGGATTATTACCCACTGTTTTGGGGTCCCGGAGTGATTTCGACGATTAACAAACCCTGGGGTACGTTTACGTGTCGGTCATCAACACTCACAGTTTTGGCCGATTCTGGCCGTTTCATGGACTATTACTCACTGTTCTGGGGTCCCGGAGTGATTTCCACGATTAATGAACCCTGGGTGCATTTACGTGTCGGTCATCGAAAATCCCAATTTTGGCTGATTCTGGTCCGTTTCAGGGGCTATTACTCAATGTTTTGGGGTCCTAGAGTGATTTCCACAATTAACTAACCCTGGGATGTGTTTACGTGTCGGTCATAAACACTCATAGTTTTGGCCAATTCTGGCATGTTTCGTGGACTATTACTCAATGTTTTGGGGCCCCGAAGCGATTTCCATAGTTATTAAACCCCAAGGTGCGCTGATGTGTCGGTCATCAACAATCGCAACTTTGGCCGATTCTGGCCCATTTTAGGGACTATTACTCACTGTTTTGGGGTCCCCGAGTGATTTCCACGATTAACGAATGCCGGGGTGCGATTACGTGTCGGTCATCAAGACACAATTTTGGCCGATTCTGGCCCGTTTCATGGACTATTAGTCACTATTTTGGGGTCCCAGAGTGCTTTCTATGATTAACAAACCCTGGGATGTGTTTACGTGTCGGTCACAAACACTCATAGTTTTGGCCGATTTTGGCCCGTTTCGTGGACTATTACTCACCATTTTGTGGTCCTGAAGCGATTTCCATAGTTGTTAAACCCCAAGGTGCGTTGACGTGTCGGTCATCAACAATCACTATTTTGGGTGATTCTGGCCTGTTTCAGGGACTATTTCTCATTGTTTTGGGGTCCCGGAGTGATTTCCACGATTAACAAACCCTGGGGTGTGTTTGCGTGTCGGTCATTAACACTCGCAATTTTAGCCGATTCTGGCCCATTTGATGGACTATTGCTCACCGTTTTGGGGTCCCAGAGTGATATCCATGATTAACGAACCCTGGTTTCTGTTTACGTGTCAGTCATAAACACTCGCAGTTTTGGCTGATTCTGGCCCGTTTCGTGGACTCACTGTTTTGGGGGTCCCGAAGCGATTTCCAAAGTTGTTAAACCCCAAGGTGCTTTGATGTGTTGGTCATGAACACTCACAGTTTTGTGCGATTCTGGCCCGTTTCATGGACTATTACTCACTATTTTGAGGTCCCGAAGTGATTGTGAGTTTACGTGTCGGTCATCAACACTCGCAGTTTTGGCCGATTCTGGCCTGTTTCATGGACTATTACTCACTGTTTTGTGGTCCCGGAGTGATTTCGATGATTAACGAACCCTGGGGTGCGTTTACGTGTCGGTCATCAACACTCACAGTTTTGGCCGATTCTGGCCCGTTTAATGGACTATTACTCACTGTTTTGGGGTCCCGGATTGATTTTGACGATTAACGAACCCTGGGGTACGTTTACGTGTCGGTCATCAACACTCACAGTGTTGGTCGATTCTGGCCCGTTTCAGGGAC
>NW_021209506.1:24851-25751 GCF_002162155.2 Triticum dicoccoides
GACTATTACTCACTGTTTTGGGGTCCCAGAGTGATTTCCACGATTAACGAACCCTGGGGTGCGTTTACGTGTCGGTCATTAACAATCGCAATATTGGCCGATTCTGGCCCGTTTCAGGGAGTATTACTCAATGTTTTGGGGTCCCGGAGTGATTTCCACGATTAACGAACCCCGGGATGTGTTTATGTGTCGGTCATCAACAATCACAGTTTTCGACGATTCTGGCCCGTTTCATGGACTATTACTCACTGTTTCGAGATCCAGGAGTGATTTCCACGATTAACGAACCCTGGGGTGCGTTTACGTGTTGGTCATCCAAAATCGCAATTTTGGCCGATTTTGGTCCATTTCAGGGACTATTACTAACTGTTTTGTGGTCCTAGAGTGATTTCCATGATTAACGAACCCTGGGATGTGTTTACGTGTCGGTCATAAACACTCGCAGTTTTGGCCGAGTCTGAATCGTTTCGTGGACTATTACTGAATGTTTTGGGGTCCCGAAGTGATTTCCATAGTTATTGACCCCCAAGGTGCGCTGATGTGTCGGTCATCAACAATCGCAATTTTGGCCGATTTTGGCCCGTTTCACGGACTATTACTCACTGTTTTGGGGTCCCGGAGTGATTTCGACGATTAACGAACCCTGGGGTGCGTTTATGTGTCGGTCATCAACACTCGCAATTTTGGCCGATTCTGGCCCGTTTCATGGACTATTACTTACTATTTTGGGGTCCCAGAGTGATGTCCATGATTAACGAACCCTGGGATGTGTTTACAAGTCGGTCATAAACACACACAGTTTTTGCCTATTTTGGCCCGTTTCGTGGACTATTACTCACCGTTTTGGGGTCCCGAAGCGATTTCCATAGTTGTTAAACCCAAGGTGCGTTGATGTGTTGG
>NW_021209506.1:25833-27181 GCF_002162155.2 Triticum dicoccoides
TTTGGGGTCCCAGAGTGATGTCCATGATTAACGAACCCTGGGATGTGTTTACATGTCGGTCATAAACACACACAGTTTTTGCCTATTTTGGCCCGTTTCGTGGACTATTACTCACCGTTTTGGGGTCCCGAAGCGATTTCCATAGTTGTTAAACCCAAGGTGCGTTGATGTGTTGGTCATTAACACTCACAGTTTTGGCCGATTCTGGCCCGTTTCATGGATTATTACTCACTGTTATGGGGTCCCGTAGTGATTTCCACGATTAACGAACCCTGGGGTACGTTTACGTGTCGGTCATCAACACTCACAGTTTTGGCCGATTCTGGTCCGTTTTAGGGACTATTACTCATTGTTTTGGGGTCCTAGAGTGATTTCCACAATTAACGAACCCTGGGATGTGTTTACGTGTTGGTCATAAACACTCCTAGTTTTGGCCAATTCTGACCCGTTTCGTGGACTATTACTCAACGTTTTGGGGTCCCGAAGCAATTTCCATAGTTATTAAACCCCAAGGTGCGCTGATGTATTGGTCATCAACAATCGCAATTTTGGCCGATTCTGGCCCGTTTCAGGGACTATTACTCACTGTTTTGGGGTCCCCGAGTGATTTCCACGATTAACGAACGCTGGGGTGCGTTTACGTGTCGGTCATCAAGACTCACAATTTTGGCCGATTCTGGCCCGTTTCATGGACTATTAGTCACTGTTTTGGGGTCCCAGAGTGCTTTCCACGATTAACGAACCCTGGGATGTGTTTACATGTCGGTCACAAACACTCCTAGTTTTGGCCGATTTTGGCCCGTGTCGGGGACTATTACACACCATTTTGTGGTCCCGAAGCGATTTCCATAGTTGCTAAACCCCAAGGTGCGTTGCTGCGTCGGTCATCAACAATCACTATTTTGGCCGATTCTGGCCTGTTTCAGGGACTATTACTCATTGTTTTGCGATCCCGGAGTGATTTCCACGATTAATAAACCCTGGGGTGTGTTTGCGTGTCGGTCATTAACCCTCGCAATTTTAGCCGATTCTGGCCCATTTCATGGACTATTGCTCACCGTTTTGGGGTCCCAGAGTGATTTCCCATGATTAACGAACCCTGGGATGTGTTTACGTGTCAGTCATAAACACTCGCAATTTTGGCCGATTCTGGCCCGTTTCGTGGACTATTACTCACTGTTTTGGGGGTCCCGAAGCGATTTCCATAGTTGTTAAACCCCAAGGTGCGTTGATGTGTTGGTCATGAACACTCACAGTTTTGGGCGATTCTGGCCCGTTTCATGGACTATTACTCACTATTTTGAGGTCCCGAAGTGATTGTGAGTTTACGTGTCGGTCATCAACACTC
>NW_021209506.1:29286-30428 GCF_002162155.2 Triticum dicoccoides
TTACTCACTGTTTTGGGGTCCCGAATTGATTTCGACGATTAACGAACCCTGGGGTACGTTTACGTGTCCGTCATCAACACTCACAGTGTTGGCCAATTCTGGCCCGTTTCATGGACTATTACTCACTGTTTTGGGGTGCCGGAGTGATTTCCATGATTAACGAACCCTGGGGTGGGTTTACGGGTCGGTCATCAACAATCACAATTTTGGCCGATTGTGGCCCGTTTCAGGGACTATTACTCACAGTTTTGGGGTCCCAGAGTGATTTCCACGATTAACGAACGCCGGGATGTGTTTATGTGTCAGTCATCAACACTCACAATTTTCGACGATTCTGGCCCGTTTCATGGACTATTACTCACTGTTTTGAGGTTCGGGAGTGATTTCCACGATTAACGAACCCTGGGATGTGTTTATGTGTTGGTCATTTAAAATCGCATTTTTTGCCGATTCTGGTCCGTTTCACGGACTATTACTCACTGTTTTGTGGTCCTAGAGTGATTTCCACGATTAACGAACCCTGGGATGTGTTTACGTGTCGATCATAAACACTCGCATTTTGGCCAATTCTGGCTCGTTTCGTGGACTATTACTCAATGTTTTGGGGTCCCGAAGCGATTTCCATAGTTATTAAACCCCAAGGTGTGCTGATGTGTCGGTCATCAACAATCGCAATTTTGGCCGATTCTGGCCCGTTTCAGGGACTATTATTCACTGTTTTGGGGTCCCCGAGTGATTTCCACGATTAACGAATGCCGGGGTGCGTTTACGTGTCGGTCATCAAGACTCACAATTTTGGCCGATTCTGGCCCGTTTCATGGAATATTAGTCACTGTTTTCGGGTCCTAGAGTGCTTTCCATGATTAACGAACCCCGGGATGTGTTTACGTGTCGGTCACAAACACTCGCAGTTTTGGCTGATTCTGGCCCGTTTTGTGGACTATTACTCACCGTTTTGTGGTCCCGAAGCGATTTCCATAGTTGTTAAACCCCAAGGTGCGTTGATGTGTCGGTCATCAACAATCGCAATTTTAGCCGATTCTGGCCCATTTTATGGACTATTGCTCACCGTTTTGGGGTCCCAGAGTGATTTCCATGATTAACGAACCCTGGGATGTGTTTACGTGTCAGTCATAAACACT
>NW_021209506.1:30830-31488 GCF_002162155.2 Triticum dicoccoides
CATCAACACTCACAGTGTTGGCCAATTCTGGCCCGTTTCATGGACTATTACTCACTGTTTTGGGGTCCCGGAGTGATTTCCATGATTAACGAACCCTGGGGTGGGTTTACGGGTCGGTCATCAACAATCACAATTTTGGCCGATTGTGGCCCGTTTCAGGGACTATTACTCTCTGTTTTGGGGTCCCAGAGTGATTTCCACGATTAACGAACGCCGGGATGTGTTTATGTGTCAGTCATCAACACTCACAGTTTTCGACGATTCTGGCCCGTTTCATGGACTATTACTCACTGTTTTGAGGTTCGGGAGTGATTTCCACGATTAACGAACCCTGGGATGTGTTTATGTGTTGGTCATTTAAAATCGCATTTTTGGCCGATTCTGGTCCGTTTCACGGACTATTACTCACTGTTTTGTGGTCCTAGAGTGATTTCCACGATTAACGAACCCTGGGATGTGTTTACGTGTCGGTCATAAACACTCGCAGTTTTGGCCGAGTCTGACCCGTTTCGTGGACTATTACTGAACATTTTGGGGTCCCGAAGTGATTTCCATAGTTATTGAACCCCAAGGTGCGCTGATGTGTCGGTCATCAACAATCGCAATTTTGGCCCGTTTCACGGACTATTACTCACTGTTTTGGGGTCCCGGAGTGATT
>NW_021209506.1:31722-37720 GCF_002162155.2 Triticum dicoccoides
GACTATTACTCACTGTTTTGGGGTCCCAGAGTGATGTCCATCATTAACGAACCCTGGGATGTGTTTACATGTCGGTCATAAACACTCACAGTTTTGGCCGATTCTGGCCCGTTTCATGGACTATTACTCACCGTTTTGGGGTCCCGAAGCGATTTCCATAGTTGTTAAACCCAAGGTGCATTGATGTGTTGGTCATTAACACTCACAGTTTTGGCCGATTCTGGCCCGTTTCATGGATTATTACCCACTGTTTTGGGGTCCCGGAGTGATTTCGACGATTAACAAACCCTGGGGTACGTTTATGTGTCGGTCATCAACACTCACAGTTTTGGCCGATTCAGGCCGTTTCATGGACTATTACTCACTGTTCTGGGGTCCCGGAGTGATTTCCACGATTAATGAACCCTGGGGTGCATTTACGTGTCGGTCATCGAAAATCACAATTTTGGCCGATTCTGGTCCGTTTCAGGGACTATTACTCAATGTTTTGGGGTCCTAGAGTGATTTCCACAATTAACTAACCCTGGGATGTGTTTACGTGTCGGTCATAAACACTCGTAGTTTTGGCCAATTCTGGCACGTTTCGTGGACTATTACTCAATGTTTTGGGGCCCCGAAGCGATTTCCATAGTTATTAAACCCCAAGGTGCGCTGATGTGTCGGTCATCAACAATCGCAACTTTGGCCGATTCTTGCCCATTTTAGGGACTATTACTCACTGTTTTGGGGTCCCCGAGTGATTTCCACGATTAACGAACGCTGGGGTGCGATTACGTGTCGGTCATCAACACTCGCAATTTTGGCAGATTCTGGCCCGTTTCATGGACTATTACTCACTATTTTGGGGTCCCAGAGTGATGTCCATGATTAACGAACCCTGGGATGTGTTTACATGTCGGTCATAAACACACACAGTTTTTGCCTATTTTGGCCCGTTTCGTGGACTATTACTCACCGTTTTGGGGTCCCGAAGCGATTTCCATAGTTGTTAAACCCAAGGTGCGTTGATGTGTTGGTCATTAACACTCACAGTTTTGGCCGATTCTGGCCCGTTTCATGGATTATTACTCACTGTTATGGGGTCCCGGAGTGATTTCCACGATTAGCGAACCCTGGGGTGCATTTACGTGTCGGTCATCAACACTCACAATTTTGGCCGATTCTGGCCGTTTCATGGACTATTACTCACTGTTCTAGGGTCCCGGAGTGATTTCCACGATTAACGAACGCTGGGGTGCATTTACGTGTCGGTCATCGAAAATCGCAATTTTGGCCGATTCTGGTCCGTTTCAGGGACTATTACTCATTGTTTTGGGGTCCTAGAGTGATTTCCACGATTAACGAACCCTGGGATGTGTTTACGTGTCGGTCATAAACACTCGCAGTTTTGGCCGAGTCTGACCCGTTTCGTGGACTATTACTCAACGTTTTGGGGTCCCGAAGCAATTTCCATAGTTATTAAACCCCAAGGTGCGCTGATGTGTTGGTCATCAACAATCGCAATTTTGGCCGATTCTGGCCCGTTTCAGGGACTATTACTCACTGTTTTGGGGTCCCCGAGTGATTTCCACGATTAACGAACGCTGGGGTGCGTTTACGTGTTGGTCATCAAGACTCACAATTTTGGCCGATTCTGGCCCGTTTCATGGACTATTAGTCACTGTTTTGGGGTCCCAGAGTGCTTTCCACGATTAACGAACCCTGGGATGTGTTTACGTGTCGGTCACAAACACTCCTAGTTTTGGCCGATTTTGGCCCGTGTCGTGGACTATTACTCACCATTTTGTGGTCCCGAAGCGATTTCCATAGTTGCTAAACCCCAAGGTGCGTTGCTGCGTCGGTCATCAACAATCACTATTTTGGCCGATTCTGGCCTGTTTCAGGGACTATTACTCATTGTTTTGGGGTCCCGGAGTGATTTCCACGATTAACAAACCCTGGGGTGCGTTTGCGTGTCGGTCATTAAGCCTCGCAATTTTAGCCGATTCTGGCCCATTTCATGGACTATTGCTCACCGTTTTGGGGTCCTAGAGTGATTTCCATGATTAACGAACCCTGGGATGTGTTTACGTGTTGGTCATAAACACTCACAGTTTTGGCCGATTCTGGCCCGTTTCGTGGACTATTACTCACCGTTTTGGGGCCCCGAAGCGATTTCCATAGTTGTTAAACCCAAGGTGCGTTGATGTGTTGGTCATTAAAACTCATAGTTTTGGCCGATTATGGCCCGTTTCATGGATTATTACTCACTACTTTGGGGTCCCGGAGTGATTTCGACGATTAACGAACCCTGGGGTACGTTTACGTGTCGGTCATCAACACTCGCAGTTTTGGCCGATTCTCGCCGTTTCATGGACTATTACTCAGTGTTCTTGGGTCCCAGAGTGATTTGCACGATTAACGAAACCTTGGGTGCGTTTACGTGTCGGTCATCGAAAATCGCAATTTTGGCCGATTCTGGTCCGTTTCAGGGACTATTACTCATTGTTTTGGGGTCCTACAGTGATTTCCACAATTAACGAACCCTGGGATGTGTTTACGTGTCGGTCATAAACTCTCGTAGTTTTGGCCAATTCTGGCCCGTTTCGTGGACTATTACTCAACGTTTTGGGGTCCCAAGCGATTTCCATAGTTATTAAACCCCAAGGTTCGCTGATGTGTCGGTCATCAAGAATCGCAATTTTGGCCGATTCTGGCCCGTTTCAGGGACTATTACTCACTGTTTTGGGGCCCCGGAGTGATTTCCACGATTAACGAACCCCGGGATGTGTTTATGTGTCTGTCATCAACACTCACAGTTTTCGACGATTCTGGCCCGTTTCATGGACTATTACTCACTGTTTTGAGGTCCAGGAGTGATTTCCACGATTAACGAACCCTGGGGTGCGTTTACGTGTCGGTCATCGAAAATCGCAATTTTGGCCGATTCTGGTCCGTTTCAGGGACTATTACTCACTGTTTTGTGGTCCTAGAGTGATTTCCATGATTAACGAACCCTGGGATGTGTTTACGTGTCGGTCATAAACACTCGCAGTTTTGGCCGAGTCTGACCCGTTTCGTGGACTATTACTGAACGTTTTGGGGTCCCGAAGTGATTTCCATAGTTATTGAACCCCAAGGTGCGCTGATGTGTCAGTCATTAACTATCGCAATTTTGGCCGATTTTGGCCCGTTTCACGGACTATTACTCACTGTTTTGGGGTCCCGGAGTGATTTCCACGATTAACGAACCCTGGGGTGCGTTTACGTGTCGGTCATCAACACTCGCAATTTTAGCCGATTCTGGCCCATTTCATGGACTATTGCTCACCGTTTTGGGGTCCTAGAGTGATTTCCATGATTAACGAACCCTGGGATGTGTTTACGTGTTGGTCATAAACACTCACAGTTTTGGCCGATTCTGGCCCGTTTCGTGGACTATTACTCATCGTTTTGGGGTCCCGAAGCGATTTCCATAGTTGTTAAACCCAAGGTGCGTTGATGTGTTGGTCATTGACACTCATAGTTTTGGCCGATTATGGCCTGTTTCATGGATTATTACTCACTGCTTTGGGGTCCCGGAGTGATTTCGACGATTAACGAACCCTGGGGTACGTTTACGTGTCGGTCATCAACACTCACAGTTTTGGCCGATTCTCGCCGTTTCATGGACTATTACTCAACGTTTTGTGGTCCCGAAGCGATTTCCATAGTTATTAAACCCCAAGGTTCGCTGATGTGTCGGTCATCAACAATCGCAATTTTGGCCGATTCTGGCCCGTTTCAGGGACTATTACTCACTGTTTTGGGGTCCCGGAGTGATTTCCACGATTAACGAACCCCGGGATGTGTTTATGTGTCGGTCATCAACACTCACAGTTTTCGACGATTCTGCCCCGTTTCATGGACTATTACTCACTGTTTTGAGGTCCAGGAGTGATTTCCACGATCAACGAACCCTGGGGTGCGTTTACGTGTCGGTCATCCAAAATCGCAATTTTGGCCGATTCTGGTCCGTTTCAGGGACTATTACTCGCTGTTTTGTGGTCCTAGAGTGATTTCCATGATTAACGAACCCTGGGATGTGTTTACGTGTCGGTCATAAACACTCGCAGTTTTGGCCGAGTCTGACCCGTTTCGTGGACTATTACTAAACGTTTTGGGGTCCCGAAGTGATTTCCATAGTTATTGAACCCCAAGGTGCGCTGATGTGTAAATCATCAACAATCGCAATTTTGGCCGATTTTGGCCTGTTTCACGGACTATTACTCACTGTTTTGGGGTCCCGGAGTGATTTCCACGATTAATGAACCCTGGGGTGCGTTTACGTGTCGGTCATCAACACTCGCAATTTTGGCCGATTCTGGCCCGTTTCATGGACTATTACTCACTGTTTTGGGGTCCCAGAGTGATGTCCATGATTAACGAACCCTGGGATGTGTTTACATGTCAGTCATAAACACTCACAGTTTTGGCCGATTCTGGCCCGTTTCGTGGACTATTACTCACTGTTTTGGGGTCCCAAAGCGATTTCCATAGTTGTTAAACCCAAGGTGCGTTGATGTGTTGGTCATTAACACTCACAGTTTTGGCCGATTCTGGCCCGTTTCATGGATTATTACTCACTGTTATGAGGTCCCGGGTGATTTCCACGATTAACAAACCCTGGGGTACGATTACGTGTCGGTCATCAACACTCATAGTTTTGGCCGATTCTGGCCGTTTCATGGACTATTACTCACTGTTCTCGGGTTCCGGAGTGATTTCCATGATTAACGAACCCTGGGGTGCATTTACGTGTCGGTCATCGAAAATCACAATTTTGGCCGATTCTGGTCCGTTTCAGGGACTATTACTCATTGTTTTGGGGTCCTAGAGTGATTTCCACAATTAACGAACCCTGGCATGTGTTTACGTGTCGGTCATAAATAATCGCAGTTTTGGCCAATTCTGGCCCGTTTCGTGGACTATTACTCAACGTTTTGGGGTCCCGAAGCAATTTCCATAGTTATTAAACCCCAAGGTGCGCTGATGTGTCGGTCATCAACAATCGCAATTTTGGCCGATTCTGGCGCGTTTCAGGGACTATTACTCACTGTTTTGGGGTCCCCGAGTGATTTCCATGATTAACGAACGCTGGGGTGCGTTTATGTGTCGGTCATCAAGACTCACAATTTTGGCCGATTCTGGCCCGTTTCATGGACTATTAGTCACTGTTTTGGGGTCCTAGAGTGCTTTCCACGATTAACGAACCCTGGGATGTGTTCACGTGTCGGTCACAAACACTCCTAGTTTTGGCCGATTTTGGCCTGTGTCGTGGACTATTACTCACCATTTTGTGGTCCTGAAGCAATTTCCATAGTTGCTAAACCCCTAGGTGCGTTGCTGTGTCGGTCATCAACAATCACTATTTTGGCCGATTCTGGCCTGTTTCAGGGACTATTACTCATTGTTTTGGGGTCCCGGAGTGATTTCCATGATTAACAAACCCTGGGGTGTGTTTGCGTGTCGGTCATTAACCCTCGCAATTTTAGCCGATTCTGGCCCATTTCATGGACTATTGCTCACCGTTTATGGGTCCCAGTGTGATTTCCATAATGAACGAACCCTGGGATGTGTTTACGTGTCAGTCATAAACACTCACAGTTTTGGCCGATTCTGGCCCGTTTCGTGGACTATTACTCACTGTTTTGGGGGTCCCGAAGCGATTTCCATAGTTGTTAAACCCCAAGGTGCGTTGATGTGTTGGTCATGAACACTCACAGTTTTGGGCGATTCTGGCCCGTTTCATGGACTATGACTCACTATTTTGAGGTCCCGAAGTGATTGTGAGTTTACGTGTCGGTCATCAGCACTCGCAGTTTTGGCCGATTCTGGCCCGTTTCATGGACTATTACTCACTGTTTTGTGGTCCCGGAGTGATTTCGACGATTAACGAACCCTGGGGTGCGTTTACGTGTCGGTCATCAACACTCACAGGTTTGGCGGATTCTGGCCCGTTTAATGGGACTATTACTCA
>NW_021209506.1:38518-40435 GCF_002162155.2 Triticum dicoccoides
CACTCACAGTTTTGGCCGATTCTGGCCGTGCCATGGACTATTACTCACTGTTCTGGGTCCCGGAGTGATTTCCACGATTAACGAACCCTGGGGTGCGTTTACGTGTCGGTCATCGAAAATCGCAATTTTGGCCGATTCTGGTCCGTTTCGGGGACTATTACTCATTGTTTTGGGGTCCTAGAGTGATTTCCGCAATTAACGAACCCTGGGATGTGTTTACGCGCGGGTCATAAACACTCGTAGTTTTGGCCAATTCTGGCCCGTTTCGTGGACTATTACTCAACGTTTTGGGGTCCCGAAGCGATTTCCATAGTTATTAAACCCCAAGGTGCGCTGATGTGTCGGTCATCAACAATCACAATTTTGGCCGATTCTGGCCCGTTTCACGATTAACGAACGCTGGGGTGCGTTCACGTGTCGGTCATCAAGACTCACAATTTTTGCCGATTCTGGCCCGTTTCATGGACTATTAGTCACTGTTTTGGGGTCCCAGAGTGCTTTCCACGATTAACGAACCCTGGGATGTGTTTACGTGTCGGTCACAAACACTCGTAGTTTTGGCCGATTTTGGCCCGTTTTGTGGTCCCGAAGCGATTTCCATAGTTGTTAAAGCCCAAGGCGCGTTGATGTGTCGGTCATCAACAATCACTATTTTGGCTAATTCTGGCCTGTTTCAGGGACTATTACTCATTATTTTGGGGTCCCGGAGTGATTTCCACGATTACCAAACCCTGGGGTGTGTTTGCGTGTCGGTCATTAACCCTCGCATTTTTAGCCGATGCTGGCCCATTTCATGGACTATTGCTCACCGTTTTGGGGTCCCAGAGTGATTTCCATGATTAACGAACCCTGGGATGTGTTTACGTGTCAGTCATAAACACTGTTTTGGGGGTCCCGAAGCGATTTCCATAGTTGTTAACCCCCAAGGTGCGTTGATGTGTTGGTCATGAACACTCACAGTTTTGGGCGATTCTGGCCCGTTTCATGGACTATTACTCGCTATTTTGAGGTCCCGAAGTGATTGTGAGTTTACGTGTCCGTCATCAGCACTCGCAGTTTTGGCCGATTCTGGCCCGTTTCATGGACTATTACTCACTGTTTTGTGGTCCCGGAGTGATTTCGATGATTAACGAACCCTGCGGTGCGTTTACGTGTCGGTCATCAACACTCACAGTTTTGGCCGATTCTGGCCTGTTTAATGGACTATTACTCACTGTTTTGGGATCCCGGATTGATTTTGACGATTGACGAACGCTGGGGTACGTTTACGTGTCGGTCATCAACACTCACAGTGTTGGCCGATTCTAGCCCGTTTCAGGGACTATTACTCACTGTTTTGGGGTCCCAGAGTGAGTTCCACGATTAACGAACCCTGGGTGCGTTTACGTGTCGGTCATCAACAATCGCAATTTTGGCCGATTCTGGCCCGTTTCGGGGACTATTACTCACTATTTTGGGGTCGTGGAGTGATTTCCACGATTAACGAACCCCGGATGTGTTTATGTGTCGGTCATCAACACTCACAATTTTCGACGATTCTGGCCCGTTTTATGGACTATTACACACTGTTTTGAGGTCCAGGAGTGATTTCCACGATTAACGAACCCTAGGGTGCGTTTACGTGTTGGTCATCCAAAACCGCAATTTTGGCCGATTCTGGTCCGTTTCACGGACTATTACTCACTGTTATGTGGTCCTAGAGTGATTTCCATGATTAAGGAACCCTCGGATGTGTTTACGTGTCGGTCATAAACACTCGCAGTTTTGGCCGAGTCTGACCCGTTTCGTGGACTATTACTGAACGTTTTGGGGCCCCGAAGTGATTTCCATAGTTATTGAACCCCAAGGTGCGTTTACGTGTCGGTCATCAACACTCGCAATTTTGGCCGATTTTGGCCCGTTTCACGGACTTTTACT
>NW_021209506.1:40445-41196 GCF_002162155.2 Triticum dicoccoides
CATAGTTATTGAACCCCAAGGTGCGCTGATGTGTCAGTCATCAACAATCGCTATTTTGGCCGATTTTGGCCCGTTTCACGGACTTTTACTCACTGTTTTGGGGTCCCGGAGTGATTTACACGATTAACGAACCCTGGGGTGCGTTTACGTGTCGGTCATCAACACTCGCAATTTTGGCCGATTCTGGCCCGTTTCATGGACTATTACTCACTCTTTTGGGGTCCCAGAGTGATGTCCATGATTAACGAACCCTGGGATGTGTTTACATGTCGGTCATAAACACTCACAGTTTTGGCCGATTCTGGCCCGTTTCGTGGACTATTACTCACCGTTTTGGGGTCCCGAAGCGATTTCCATAGTTGTTAAACCCAAGGTGCATTGATGCGTTGGTCATTAACACTCACAGTTTTGGCCGACTATGGCCCATTTCATGGATTATTACTCACTGTTTTGGGGTCCCGGAGTGGTTTCGACGATTAACGAACCCTGGGGTACGTTTACGTGTCGGTCATCAACACTCACAGTTTTGGCCGGTTCTGGCCGTTTCATGGACCATTACACACTATTCTGGGTCCCGGAGTGATTTCCACGATTAACGAACCCTGGGGTGCGTTTACGTGTCGGTCATCGAAAATCGCAATTTTGGCCGATTCTGGTCCGTTTCAGGGACTATTACTCATTGTTTTGGGGTCCTAGAGTGATTTCCACAATTAACGAACCCTGGGATGTGTTTACGTGTCGGTCATAAACA
>NW_021209506.1:41206-42498 GCF_002162155.2 Triticum dicoccoides
AAACACTCGCAGTTTTGGCCGAGTCTGACCCGTTTCGTGGACTATTACTGAACGTTTTGGGGCCCCGAAGTGATTTCCATAGTTATTGAACCCCAAGGTGCGTTTACGTGTCGGTCATCAACACTCGCAATTTTGGCCGATTTTGGCCCGTTTCACGGACTTTTACTCACTGTTTTGGGGTCCCGGAGTGATTTACACGATTAACGAACCCTGGGATGTGTTTACATGTCGGTCATAAACACTCACAGTTTTGGCCGATTCTGGCCCGTTTCGTGGACTATTACTCACCGTTTTGGGGTCCCGAAGCGATTTCCATAGTTGTTAAACCCAAGGTGCATTGATGCGTTGGTCATTAACACTCACAGTTTTGGCCGACTATGGCCCATTTCATGGATTATTACTCACTGTTTTGGGGTCCCGGAGTGGTTTCGACGATTAACGAACCCTGGGGTACGTTTACGTGTCGGTTATCAACACTCACAGTTTTGGCCGGTTCTGGCCGTTTCATGGACCATTACACACTATTCTGGGTCCTGGAGTGATTTCCATGATGAACGAACCCTGGGGTGCGTTTACGTGTCGGTCATCGAAAATCGCAATTTTGGCCGATTCTGGTCCGTTTCAGGGATTATTACTCATTGTTTTGGGGTCCTAGAGTGATTTCCACAATTAACGAACCCTGGGATGTGTTTACGTGTCGGTCATAAACACTCACAGTTTTGGCCGAGTCTGACCCGTTTCGTGGACTATCACTGAACGTTTTGGGGTCCCGAAGTGATTTCCATAGTTATTGAACCCCAAGGTGCGCTGATGTGTCGGTCATCAACAATCACAATTTTGGCCGATTTTGGCCCGTTTCAGGGATTATTACTCACTGTTTTGGGGTCCCCGAGTGATTTCCACGATTAACGAACCCTCGGGTGCGTTTATGTGTCGGTCATCAACACTCGCAATTTTGGCCGATTCTGGCCCGTTTCATGGACTATTACTCACTGTTTTGGGGTCCCAGAGTGATGTCCATGATTAACGAACCCTGGGATGTGTTTACATGTCGGTCATAAACACTCACAGTTTTGGCCGATTCTGGCCCGTTTCGTGGACTATTACTCACCGTTTTGGGGTCCCGAAGCGATTTCCATAGTTGTTAAACCCAAGGTGCATTGATGTCTTGGTCATTAACACTCACAGTTTTGGCCGATTATGGCCCGTTTCATGGATTATTACTCACTGTTTTGGGGTCCTCGAGTGATTTCGATGATTAACGAACCCTGGGGTACGTTTACGTGTCGGTC
>NW_021209506.1:42520-43991 GCF_002162155.2 Triticum dicoccoides
TCACCGTTTTGGGGTCCCGAAGCGATTTCCATAGTTGTTAAACCCAAGGTGCATTGATGTCTTGGTCATTAACACTCACAGTTTTGGCCGATTATGGCCCGTTTCATGCATTATTACTCACTGTTTTGGGGTCCCGGAGTGATTTCGACGATTAACGAACCCTAGGGTACGTTTACGTGTCGGTCATCAACACTCACAGTTTTGGCCGATTCTGGCCGTGCCATGGACTATTACTCACTGTTCTGGGTCCCGGAGTGATTTCCATGATTAACGAACCCTGGGGTGCGTTTACGTGTCGGTCATCGAAAATCGCAATTTTGGCCGATTCTGGCCCGTTTCAGGGACTATTACTCACTGTTTTGGGGTCCCCGAGTGATTTCCATGATTAACGAACGCTGGGGTGCGTTCACGTGTCGGTCATCAAGACTCATAATTTTTGCCGATTCTGGCCCGTTTCATGGACTATTAGTCACTGTTTTGGGGTCCAAGAGTGCTTTCCACGATAACGAACCCTGGGATGTGTTTACGTGTCGGTCACAAACACTCGTAGTTTTGGCCGATTTTGGCCCGTTTTGTGGCCCCGAAGCGATTTCCATAGTTGTTAAACCCCAAGGCGCGTTGATGTGTCGGTCATCAACAATCACTATTTTGGCTGATTCTGGCCTGTTTCAGGGACTATTACTCATTATTTTGGGGTCCCGGAGTGATTTCCACGATTACCAAACCCTGGGGTGTGTTTGCGTGTCGGTCATTAACCCTCGCATTTTTAGCCGATTCTGGCCCATTTCATGGACTATTGCTCACCTTTTGGGGTCCCAGAGTGATTTCCATGATTAAGGAACCCTGGGATGTGTTTACGTGTCAGTCATAAACACTGTTTTGGGGGTCCCGAAGCGATTTCCATAGTTGTTAATCCCCAAGGTGCGTTGATGTGTTGGTCATGAACACTCACAGTTTTGGGCGATTCTGGCCCGTTTCATGGACTATTACTCGCTATTTTGAGGTCCCGAAGTGATTGTGAGTTTACGTGTCCGTCATCAGCACTCGCAGTTTTGGCCGATTCTGGCCCGTTTCATGGACTATTACTCACTGTTTTGTGGTCCCGGAGTGATTTCGATGATTAACGAACTCTGGGGTGCGTTTACGTGTCGGTCATCAACACTCACAGTTTTGGCCGATTCTGGCCTGTTTAATGGACTATTACTCACTGTTTTGGGATCCCGGATTGATTTTGACGATTAACGAACGCTGGGGTACGTTTACGTGTCGGTCATCAACACTCACAGTGTTGGCCGATTCTAGCCCGTTTCAGGGACTATTACTCACTGTTTTGGGGTCCCAGAGTGAGTTCCACGATTAACGAACCCTGGGGTGCGTTTACGTGTCGGTCATCAACAATCGCAATTTTGGCCGATTCTGGCCCGTTTCGGGGACTATTACTCACTATTTTGGGGTCATGGAGTGATTTCCA
>NW_021209506.1:45221-48514 GCF_002162155.2 Triticum dicoccoides
TTTTGGGGTCCCAGAGTGATGTCCATGATTAACGAACCCTGGGATGTGTTTACATGTCGGTCATAAACACTCACAGTTTTGGCCGATTCTGGCCCGTTTCGTGGACTATTACTCACCGTTTTGGGGTCCCGAAGCGATTTCCATAGTTGTTAAACCCAAGGTGCATTGATGTCTTGGTCATTAACACTCACAGTTTTGGCCGATTATGGCCCGTTTCATGGATTATTACTCACTGTTTTGGGGTCCTCGAGTGATTTCGATGATTAACGAACCCTGGGGTACGTTTACGTGTCGGTCATCAACACTCACAGTTTTGGCCGATTCTGGCCGTTTCATGGACTATAACTCACTGTTCTGGGTCCCGGAGTGATTTCCACGATTAACGAACCCTGGGGTGCATTTACGTGTCGGTCATCGAAAATCGCAATTTTGGCCGATTCTGGTCCGTTTCAGGGACTATTACTCATTGTTTTGGGGTCCTAGAGTGATTTCCACAATTAACGAACCCTGGGATGTGTTTACGTGTCGGTCATAAACACTCGTAGTTTTGGCCAATTTTGTCCCGTATCGTGGACTATTACTCAACGTTTTGGGGTCCCGAAGCGATTTCCATAGTTATTAAACCCCAAGGTGCGCTGATGTGTCGGTCATCAACAATCACAATTTTGGCCGATTCTGGCCCGTTTCAGGGACTATTACTCACTGTTCTGGGGTCCCCGAGTGATTTCCACGATTAACGAACGCTGGGGTGCGTTTACGTGTCGGTCATCAAGACTCACAATTTTTGCCGATTCTGGCCCGTTTCATGGACTATTAGTCACTGTTTTGGGGTCCCAGAGTGCTTTCCACGATTAACGAACCCTGGGATGTGTTTACGTGTCGGTCACAAACACTCGTAGTTTTGGCCGATTTTGGCCCGTTTTGTGGCCCCGAAGCGATTTCCATAGTTGTTAAACCCCAAGGCGCGTTGATGTGTCGGTCATCAACAATCACTATTTTGGCTGATTCTGGCCTGTTTCAGGGACTATTACTCATTATTTTGGGGTCCCGAAGTGATTTCCACGATTACCAAACCCTGGGGTGTGTTTGCGTGTCGGTCATTAACCCTTGCATTTTTAGCCGATTCTGGCCGATTTCATGGACTATTGCTCACCGTTTTGGGGTCCCAGAGTGATTTCCATGATTAACGAACCCTGGGATGTGTTTACGTGTCAGTCATAAACACTGTTTTGGGGGTCCCGAAGTGATTTCCATAGTTGTTAACCCCCAACGTGCGTTGATGTGTTGGTCATGAACACTCACAGTTTTGGCCGATTCTGGCCCGTTTCATGGACTATTATTCGCTATTTTGAGGTCCCGAAGTGATTGTGAGTTTACGTGTCCGTCATCAGCACTCGCAGTTTTGGCCGATTCTGGCCCGTTTCATGGACTATTACTCACTGTTTTGTGGTCCCGGAGTGATTTCGATGATTAACGAACCCTGGGGTGCGTTTACGTGTCGGTCATCAACACTCACAGTTTTGGCCGATTCTGGCCTGTTTAATGGACTATTACTCACTGTTTTGGGATCCCGGATTGATTTTGACGATTAACGAACGCTGGGGTACGTTTACGTGTCGGTCATCAACACTCACAGTGTTGGCCGATTCTAGCCCGTTTCAGGGACTATTACTCACTGTTTTGGGGTCCCAGAGTGAGTTCCACGATTAACGAACCCTGGGGTGCGTTTACGTGTCGGTCATCAACAATCGCAATTTTGGCCGATTCTGGCCCGTTTCGGGGACTATTACTCACTATTTTGGGGTCATGGAGTGATTTCCACGATTAACGAACCCCGGATGTGTTTATGTGTCGGTCATCAACACTCACAATTTTCGACGATTCTGGCCCGTTTTATGGACTATTACACACTATTTTGAGGTCCAGGAGTGATTTCCACGATTAACCAAACCTGGGTGCGTTTACGTGTTGGTCATCCAAAACCGCAATTTTGGCCGATTCTGGTCCGTTTCACGGACTATTACTCACTGTTATGTGGTCCTAGAGTGATTTCCATGATTAAGGAACCCTCGGATGTGTTTACGTGTCGGTCATAAACACTCGCAGTTTTGGCCGAGTCTGACCCGTTTCGTGGACTATTACTAAACGTTTTGGGGCCCCGAAGTGATTTCCATAGTTATTGAACCCCAAGGTGCGCTGATGTGTCAGTCATCAACAATCGCTATTTTGGCCGATTTTGGCCCGTTTCACGGACTTTTACTCACTGTTTTGGGGTCCCGGAGTGATTTACACGATTAACGAACCCTGGGGTGCGTTTACGTGTCGGTCATCAACACTCGCAATTTTGGCCGATTCTGGCCCGTTTCATGGACTATTACTCACTCTTTTGGGGTCCCAGAGTGATGTCCATGATTAACGAACCCTGGGATGTGTTTACATGTCGGTCATAAACACTCACAGTTTTGGCCGATTCTGGCCCGTTTCGTGGACTATTACTCACCGTTTTGGGGTCCCGAAGCGATTTCCATAGTTGTTAAACCCAAGGTGCATTGATGCGTTGGTCATTAACACTCACAGTTTTGGCCGATTATGGCCCATTTCATGGATTATTACTCATTGTTTTGGGGTCCCGGAGTGGTTTCGACGATTAACGAACCCTGGGGTACGTTTACGTGTCGGTCATCAACACTCACAGTTTTGGCCGGTTCTGGCCGTTTCATGGACCATTACACACTATTCTGGGTCCCGGAGTGATTTCCACGATTAACGAACCCTGGGGTGCGTTTACGTGTCGGTCATCGAAAATCGCAATTTTGGCCAATTCTGGTCCGTTTCAGGGACTATTACTCATTGTTTTGGGGTCCTAGAGTGATTTCCACAATTAACGAACCCTGGGATGTGTTTACGTGTCGGTCATAAACACTCGCAGTTTTGGCCGAGTCTGACCCGTTTCGTGGACTATCACTTAACGTTTTGGGGTCCCGAAGTGATTTCCATAGTTATTGAACCCCAAGGTGCGCTGATGTGTCGGTCATCAACAATCACAATTTTGGCCGATTTTGGCCCGTTTCACGGACTATTACTCACTGTTTTGGGGTCCCAGAGTGATTTACACGATTAACAAACCCTGGGGTGTGTTTACGTGTCGGTCATCAACACTCGCAATTTTGGCCGATTCTGGCCCGTTTCATGGACTATTACTCACTGTTTTGGGGTCCTCGAGTGATTTCGATGATTAACGAACCCTGGGGTACGTTTACGTGTCGGTCATCAACACTCACAGTTTTGGCCGA
>NW_021209506.1:49319-49917 GCF_002162155.2 Triticum dicoccoides
GATGTGTTTACGTGTCGGTCATAAACACTCGCAGTTTTGGCCGAGTCTGACCCGTTTCGTGGACTATTACTGAACGTTTTGGGGTCCCGAAGTGAGTTCCATAATTATTGAACCCCAAGGTGCGCTGATGTGTCGGTCATCAACAATCGCAATTTTGGCCGATTTTGGCCCGTTTCACGGACTATTACTCACTGTTTTGGGGTCCCGGAGTGATTTACACGATTAACGAACCCTGGGGTGCGTTTACGTGTCAGTCATCAACACTCGCAATTTTGGCCGATTCTGGCCTGTTTCATGGACTATTACTCACTGTTTTGGGGTCCCAGAGTGATGTCCATGATTAACGAACCCTGGGATGTGTTTACATGTCGGTCATAAACACTCACAGTTTTGGCCGATTCTAGCCCGTTTCGTGGACTATTACTCACCGTTTTGGGGTCCCGAAGCGATTTCCATAGTTGTTAAACCCAAGGTGCATTGATGTGTTGGTCATTAACACTCACAGTTTTGGCCGATTGTGGCCCGTTTCATGGATTATTACTCACTGTTTTGGGGTCCCGGAGTGATTACGACGATTAACGAACCCTGGGATGTGTTT
>NW_021209506.1:50047-51093 GCF_002162155.2 Triticum dicoccoides
TGTCGGTCATCGAAAATCGCAATTCTGGCCGATTCTGGTCCGTTTCAGGGACTATTACTCATTGTTTTGGGGTCCTAGAGTGATTTCCACAATTAATGAACCCTCGGATGTGTTTACGTGTCGGTCATAAACACTCACAGTTTTGGCCGATTCTGGCCCGTTTCATGGACTATTACTCACCGTTTTGGGGTCCCGAAGCGATTTCCATAGTTGTTAAACCCAAGGTGCATTGATGTGTTGGTCATTAACACTCACAATTTTGGCCGATTATGGCCCGTTTCATGGACTATTACTCACTGTTTTGGGGTCCCGGAGTGATTATGACGATTAACGAACCCTGGGGTACGTTTACGTGTCGGTCATCAACACTCACAGTTTTGGCCGATTCTGGCCGTTTCATGGACTATTACTCACTGTTCTGGGTCCCGGAGTGATTTCCACGATTAACGAACCCCGGGGTGCGTTTACGTGTCGGTCATCGAAAATCACAATTTTGGCTGATTCTGGTCCGTTTCAGGGACTATTACGCATTGTTTTGTGGTCCTAGAGTGATTTCCACAATTAACGAACCCTGGGATGTGTTTACGTGTCGGTCATAAACACTCGCAGTTTTGGCCGAGTCTGACCCGTTTCGTGGACTATTACTGAACGTTTTGGGGTCCCGAAGTGAGTTCCATAATTATTGAACCCCAAGGTGCGTTGATGTGTCGGTCATCAACAATCGCAATTTTGGCCGATTTTGGCCCGTTTCACGGACTATTACTCACTGTTTTGGGGTCCCGGAGTGATTTACACGATTAACGAACCCTGGGGTGCGTTTACGTGTCGGTCATCAACACTCGCAATTTTGGCCGATTCTGGCCTGTTTCATGGACTATTACTCACTGTTTTGGGGTCCCAGAGTGATGTCCATGATTAACGAACCCTGGGATGTGTTTACATGTCGGTCATAAACACTCACAGTTTTGGCCGATTCTGGCCCGTTTCGTGGACTATTACTCACCGTTTTGGGGTCCCGAAGCGATTTCCATAGTTGTTAAACCCAA